>NW_024350924.1:10268163-10268649 GCF_902729225.1 Pteropus medius | reverse complement strand
GTCATTTCGCAGCATCTCTTCGTGCAGGCTCGTCTGCTGTTTCTCCAGCTTAGATTCAGGTTACGCATCTTCAGAAGGAGGAAAGCAGATGATGCTCTGTTCTCAGTACCTCACATCACGTGGTGCAAAGCTGCAATTTTTCCTATTACTGGTGATATTAACGTTGCTCCCTTTATTAGGGTGATATCCGTCCGTCTTCTCTCGTCTCGTGTTACTTCTTTTCTCTTTGTAATTAATAAATATTTTTGTGTGAAAAAGTGGAAACTATCCTATTCCTCAATAAACTTCTAATTAGTTTATTGTTTTATATCTGTAAGGATACATGTCTTTCCCTATTTTATTCGATGAATTATAATCTTTTATTATTTATTTTGATACTCAGAGGATCCCCAATTTAGCCATGGGAAACCTCTTCAATCTGGTGTTTTTGTGCATTTCGCCTATCCCTATCATTCTTTGAGTACTTCTTTGCCTCTGGCAAAAAAA
>NW_024350924.1:10258243-10267958 GCF_902729225.1 Pteropus medius | reverse complement strand
ACCTTGATCTCATTTCACCAATTATTATTTTAAATAAGTGATTGCTTTTGCCACGGTCCCTGGAGCCACATTAACATGTATGAATGGAAGATACTTAGAAAAATTTAAGAGAAAGAAAATGGAGTGAATCATGCTGAGCGCTGGGGGGACGGTATGCTGCATACGCCCCTGGTTCTCTCACTGTGAGAGAAGGTAGGAGCGGTGCCATCTTTGTTGAGCTCATGTCGGGGAGGCGTGGTTTGGGGAGCAGGACCTGGTCTCAGTGGTCAGCCCCTGACAATAGTACACCTCACTCCCCATGTCTCACTCCCCATGTCTGTCATAGCTCACTGTCCCCAGCTACCAGGTGCTCTTTCTAACCTATAGCATTAAATACAGTCAACAGCTTTGTCATATTGTAACTACTTCCAGGGTGTTTAAAGTGATCTGGAGCGGATTAAGGGTACATTTTCGAATGGCCTTTTAGAAGGAAAGCAAGAACACATTGGGTATTAGCAGAGCAGCTGGCTGTTAATTTTTTTTTTTGTTTTAAGCAAGTCTATTAAAACGACACATCAGCCATCCCTTGAGAGTCCCCGTAAGTTCCATTCCAGCCATGCAGATGTCCTTGTAATCCTCTTCTCAGAACTTGTCTGCTTCCCAGAAGTCTTTTACTGGGATTACACACACACACACACACACACACACACTCTCACACCCTGCCTGACCCTCCTTCCCTCCGTTCCCCCTCTCACGTTGTTGGGAGGCAAGTAGAACAAGCCGTCAGGTTAGCGGGTCTTATCTTTTTTGCAGACCCCAAGCCCGTCTCCACTCCTCACCTTCCCCCACTGGGGACAAAGCAGGGCCTCTTTCCCACACACTCTTGGAAAGTTGTCAAATAATTTAAGCCAAGGTGTTTGCTGATAACGAAGGTGCCGGGGCTGATAAGGAAAGTGTTAGCCGATGGGCTTCCCAGCCCAGAAATATCTGCATTTTCACAGGGGCCTCCGAAGACAGAGAGGCTGTCTTTGAGCTTCAGAGGAAGAAGTCACTTGTTGGACCAGCTTTGGGGACTGAAGTTTGGGAGTGGAGACTCCCCTCATAGTCTCAGACCATGCTGGTCTTCTAGAAGTTCCCCACCCGTCTGCAGCCTCCCTTTCAGATAATTGCCTGCTACTTGGTGGATGGTCAGAGCCCCCACAGGCCCACCGTGCAGACCCCTGCCTCGCCCTGCCCGCTCGTCTGCTTTCCCCCTGGTCTCTCTGGGAGCCGTGAGGAGAATGAGAAAGATCGGGTGGGAAGTGCTTTTTACATCCCAAATTGGGAGACGGTATTAGAAGATTATTTCCTTTTTTTTTTCTAATTTTTTATTTTTGCTGCATAAGTATATTAGAAGCAAATTTCTATAAAGACAATGATTTGAAATGAGCTAGTAAAACATGTTGGACCATCAAACGCTATTTTTTATTGCACCGTTGAAAATTAAAATCAAAACTGGCAAACAATTATGTACAATTTATCATCATAAAATAAAAACTGATCCTGTATTTTCGCTGTTTTGTTGCAATAGGTTCTAAATATACTTTCATGGGAAGAATTTACTTTTATTCTGAGATTCTTTCCTATCTTTAAAACCCCTACCTTTCCTGTGTCTGGTATATTTTTTATGTTTAGTATTATTATTTCCAATCCTTTTCCTTATATTTTATATTATTATTATTTCTATGGTTGGAATTATCTATGTACAGTAATGCTATTTCCCATGGTTTTATAATAGTACATCTTTTAAACACATTTTTGGCATTAAAACATTCTTGGCAATAAACCTTAAATGACACGAGCCAGAGGCTTGGCCTTGTTCACTGCTGCACCCCCAGCCCCTAAGGCAGCTCCTGGAAGAGAGTCCACGCCAATGGTTATTTATTGAATAAATGCGTATATAAATGATAGCTCTTAGAAATTATATCCTTATCTGTCACAAAAATTTGCAACACTCTATCCATTCCTAACTTTTAAATAGTTACTGATTCTTGAAATCCACGGGTTTCAAGAACATAGAACCGGGAGTCAGACGAACCTGGGTTCCGATGACTTGCTCTTGGCCAAGCGGCTCAATCTCCACACGCCTCGGCTTCCTCATCTGTGGAAAGGGAGTAATACCAGGAGTCCCTCCACGGGGTCGCTGAGGGTGGTGAGAGATGGCACGCAGGCGCCGGAGGGGTGCGTAGCTTCCGTCTAGGATTATTAGACTCTGTCCTGGGACGGGACTGGGTACTCGTCGTCCCTGTTTATGCTTGGCCAGCCCTTCGCAGGCAGCTCATCGCTCCATCACCCATTAATGTCCTAACGTCTGACGACCCCAGCGGTTTCCTGAGGGTCCCTGACTCCAGCTTCCCTCCCCTTTCTCTTTCTAATCCTGGCCGTCTTTCGGCTTTTCCTTCTCGCTCAGATTCTTTCTGCTTCTTTTCCTTTTTCCTCCTTTCTTCGCCCTCCCCATCCCCGTGGAGTGGTACACACGCCTCTGAGTCTGCGGCTGGGGTGGGGATGAGAAGCAGAGACAATCAGACACATGTGGCTGGGACAAGGCTAGCCCACTGGGCCGAGGGAGGCCACCTCCTTCACCGACGGTGCGGGGCTTCAGCCTTGGCCCCTCCCTGCCTTCCTCACTAACCCTGAACTCTCGCAGGCAGCAACCTCTCTTTGTCCTGTTAGTATGAGTTCATCAAGAACGGAGGCTTTCCAAGGGATGGCTCCACGCAGGGAGCCGTGGGGAATGCAAAGTACTTTCTTCTTCCATTTACAGAACTAACAGCTGAGAGTCAGGGATCCTTCCTGCCACAAAGCCCTACAGCCACCCCTTCCCGCCCCCCGGCTTCTCACCTCTAGATCCCTCTCCCCACAAGTACCCTATCGTATGACTGGGGGTGCCCCCGGGGGGAGGTGCGATTTAATCTTCAGCCTGTTTCTTCAAGGAGCTCGCTTTTCTGGAGCACATTTCTGGGAGAGAAGAAATGCTTTAGGTCTGACCCCGGCATCCCTTGTCCTGCCTTAGTCAGAGGCTCGATGCCCGCAGCCTCTTGGCTCTGTTCGCTGTCTCTTTGTAAACCGGCTTTGTTATCTCTAGTACTGCTAACCCTTCCCTCACTATCCTGATTCCTCAGGCCCAGTTTACCCCAAATCACCGATGCGTTGCAACGGGCATAACGGTGGCTCACTTGGGGATGGCCAGGTGCTCAGTCAGCCCTTGTCTATCACGGAAACAAGCCCGACACCCCGTGGGCTCCAAACGCTCTCAGACAAATCAAGTTTTTTAACTGCTCGTGAAGACGAATTCTGTTTCTGGTGCGAGCACTTTCAGGAACCAAGAGGACACTTTTTAGAGGATTTTAAGCTCACGTGAAGCTCGTTCGTGAATCTAAGGTATATTTTAGAACCCGATCACTTACTGTTATTACTCAGATGAACCTGGTTTTAGTGCATTGTGTCGGAAAGGCGGTATGGCTTCAGTGCAGTAGAACTAATCACAGTTGGGTGCAAATTCCTTGTGAGATTTTGCTTTCTGAGTTGACGGCAGTGACTGCCAGGGCCGCTGGGGACGGCCAGCTAGTGCTATAGCAAACTTTCAGAAGTGGTTGGTTGGTCAACTACAACCACACTCAATAGTATGAACGAATTTCTCAAAGAAAATGTTGAGAGAAAAAAGCCAGCCGCACGGGATAAACTACTCTACGATGCCATGTTTTAAAGTTCAAAAACAGGGAAAACAAATCTATTCGTCTGGATGCCAGCCTGGTGGTTACCTTGGGGACGTAGTGACTGACACGAGATGGGGTGACGGTGCTAGGGTCCCGGCAGTATTTCCTGAACAGGTATAATCGCTTCGTAAAAGTTTGTAGTGCTACATATTTGCGATTTTGCACTTATCTGAATGTGCGTTATATTCTAATAAAGAGTGAACAAAATGTGGTTTGTCAAGGTTCTGGCTGCTGTGTTTGCGAGCAGCGTGAGGTGAGAGCATTCTGTGACTACGATACTAAATCATCTATGTCCACGACTCTTGAAGGTGACTAGTTTCTTCCAACCCTCACAAATAGCTACAGACGGTGTGGACCAGGACAGGCTCTCGGTAAAAGTACCTGGTGAACCTTGAGGAGTTCGAGGAGTTCTGTTGGACATCCCTCGCGCCCTTGCTTGCTCTACTTCTGGATCCTCCAATCACGGAGGAGAGGGAGAAGACAGCTCTTCCATCGGGAGAGCTAAAGAGAGGAAGGTGGGTTTCCTGCTCGCTGGCCCCGGGCGCGGCTGTGTGGCCCAGGCCTGGCCGACTGTTGGTTTGGCCCTGGCATTTGAACCTTTGGGGCACTTGCAGATGTTTAAGACAGGGATGACTTGGGGTTGAGTGTCCATCAGCAGGGGAGTCCGCCGCCTCCCAGACAGCCTGTTTTCGTGGGGTGATCGAGATGAGTTCTGGGCTGTGTAGTCTTTCTTGGGTCTGTCTGACTTTCAAGCCTCCTCATAGTTCTGAGGACAACACCTGATACCTTTCTTAAATCCTTTTACTGATCGAGGCGATCAGAGGAGGTTTCCGTTACTTTCATTAAAGAAGCTCACCCCCAGATTTCCAATTCTGCTTGCAAATCTTCACCCAAGATTTATCGCACGGCTTCTAATTCGCCAACTAGAGATTATTTGGGGTTAACTTCGCTTCTGTTTCAAAAATACCAACATTCTTGCAGGGCAATGAATCATTCATACTTCGACGTGATTACTTTCCATCCAGTTGCTTTTTCCTTTATATTTATCTGAGATCAGAATGTTAACAAAATAGAATGGAGCCAGGAGGGGTTTAGAAAGAGTTCATTTTGGAGGTTGGGACATTTCAGGGAGGGCAGGAATGAGATAGGTTACCAAGGTGGGGAGCTCTGGGAAGCCAGAGGGTCTCGCGAGGTCACAGGTCTCATACGGGCCAGGAAAAAGAGGGTGTCATGAGACAGGGATCAGAGCAACGTGTCAGAGAAGCAAAGATCAATTTTGCAGTTTACCTTCAGGCCGGTCTCTGGCATTTAAGTGTTTTTTGTTTTGTGTCAGGGTAGGTACTTGGGAGCTCTGGCCGGTTCGCGTTCTGGGAGTGATTGCAAGTGATTTATCATGTTATTGCAACTCCTAGCTTATGTTCAGACACCATCAGGAGAAGCAGCGTGGGTTCAGCATCCATCCTGCCAGACTCATCTTTGTAAAAACGACAGGAGCTCACTCAGAACCAGTTCTGCCAGACTAAGCTCACTGCCTTTGTGGGCGGGGTCACCAGCCTGGTGGGTTTCAGCAGGATGCAGCCCTCTGAGTCCAGTACAGTTAAGTGGATTTGTAACGGGTCGAATAATCACAGGCAAAGACCGATGATTAACGAATCTGTGTCAGCTTTAAGGGCGGTCTCCAGTCGTTTGCTGCAGGGTCTCAGTCAACATTTTTTATTAATGACTTGGATAGGTTTACAGAACAAACCGATCACAGGTGATGGGAGGGTGAGTGACTACGTGGATGACAAAATGCGGATTTAGAAAGCTCTCGGCGGACTAACGCGATGTCCCAGATATAGCGAGATGGGACTTAATGGGAATAAATGGGAAGTCTTCCACTTAGTCCTAAAAAGACACCTCTATGTGTAGAGGCTGGAGATGAGTTGGCAGAACACGAGGGAAAGTCACCCCAAAGCAGGGCACGATGGGCCTGAGGGAGCCAGGGCTCTGCCTGCTCGCTGCTGCAGGGGCCGCGCCTGGAGAGAATGGCTTGCTCCGGGCACTGTCCCTGAAGAGAAACAGGGACAAAGCGAAACGTGTCCAGAGGTGGAGACCAGGCCACGAGGAGGTCTGATGCCATCGTGAAGGACAGAAAACAGCTGAAGGACGTCCGGCCCGGAAATGGGAGGGCCTCGCGTCAGGCCACCTGTTTTTAATTATTTGCAGGCTGGTAAAGTGGAAGGTGAATTAGGCATGTTATGGTGGTCTCAAAGGATAAAGACTCACAAGTCGCAACTTCCACTTAAATTATAAAGCTTAGGACTTTTCCAACAATTCAGACAGCAAGAAGGCATAATGGTGAGACAATAGGCTTAGGACTTCGGCCTTGGTTCCAATCGCAAATATGCCTCTGATTGTGTGTTTGGGCAAATTTACTTTACGCTTCTATTTTCCTGAGTATTAACTGAAATGCTACAGCACCCGGCTTATGATCTGCTACACATAGGAACTCAATAAATGAGAGCTATTTTTACGATGGTTGTTGTTATAGTTTCTTAGAAGTTGAAAGACTGGCCTCAGATGGAAGTGAGTTTGAGCATAGCTCGAAGAATGGGGAGGGGGTTTTATGACTCTTTTGTGGTGGTGGGGTGGGGAGATTGGTTAGTAGGGCCCGTTTAATTCTGAGCTTTGATGTCTTTTGGACGAAATGAAGTGTGTGTCTCAGCAGATGAAAGAACAGGCATATACCTCATATCTGTATTTTCATTCAGATTTGTTCCCAAAACAGCTAAATTTTGTAATTTATAATGCCGGTGAAGTTGTTTTCCCCCCTCAAACTAGACAGATTTAAAACTTGAGCCAGATATAAAGTAAAATTCATAATCTCAATAACGGCTTCTTTTATTGCGGTCAGATTATAGGCTAGGCATTGTTTTATCTTCATAACATTTTAATATAAAAGCATACGGAATATTGTATGAAAAATATTATATAACATTTTAATAGAACAACATGGGAGTATTATATGATAAATGTCATAGGGATGTTGAGAGAGAAGCAGTTAATTCTAACTGGAGGGTTAGCAAAAACTTCTTGGAGAAAACGGCGTTCGCGTTGGATCTTAAAGGATGAGTAAGACTTTCATTGATGGGAGTTGGTGCGGGCAGGGCCTTCCAGGCGGGAGCGGCTTAAACATAAGCACAGAAGTAATTAGTGGAGATAATGAGCCCTCTTCCCGGAGCAGATTCTGCCCTTTTTCTTACGGATACCATCATCCTTGCCGTCGTCGATGATAGTACATTAATGTGAAGTTACAGGAAAGATTTTGCAGTCGGTGACTTACTACCACTGATCCCCTGCTGAGGCCATTTTTATTTGTTTTGCTTCAATATTACAATGAATGAAATGCCTACAGCACGTGCAGAGCCCCAAGGTCCGGGGCACGGGACCAGGGGGAGCTGGGGAGGGGGCTTCAGGCAGTAAGAGCTGCACAGCAAGAAAAGTCTCTAATTGTCTTGATCACCCGCTGATGCTGACGTAGGCCTTCTCCACCTTCCCGGGAGAGGCTTCTGTGGCTTCAAGAAGGCCTTTCCTGGTTGGATTCTGTGAATGGGAATCCATGACACTCTGCTGTGGAGGCCCTTCACCGTTCCTTTATCCGTGGGACAAAGCCTGGGAAAGTGAGAGTCACTGGGGCTTGATGGCAGGTCACGGGGGAGTAGAACCCAAGGCCAGGGTGGTTTTCCCATGGATGGATGGATACAGACCCCCTCCACACACCCCAGTCTGTTTGCTCCCAGCAAACTAGGCCCTCTTGGAGCACCTGCGCTTGGTCTAGACCAGCCTCCAGACAGGGCAATGCTTCCCGCCATAGGCCGCATTTACCACGACTGGCCTATCGGCGACAAAGGGGCAGTGCTAACGAGAACTCCAGGATTTCCAGATTGGTGACACAAAGGAACAGAAATCGAGTTGGAGGAAGTGTTAGGATTCTTGTCTTGAAGCTGCTTTTGCTTAGCAAGTGCTCTGATTCTACTTAGATTCTATGGCATAAATCGATAAACAAAGCAATGCTTTTAAAATAAGCTTTTATTCACATTTTATATAAGATTAAGGAGATGACCCTCATCCACAGCAATGGGAGAAGTGCTGACGAAGAAGAGAATAGAATGCGCTAAGCCACTCCTTAGCAGACGGCCCTGGCAGAACCCGGGGCAGAGAATCGAAGCCTGGGCTTATTCCCGAGCCTCAGCTCCAGCCTGAAATGGGACTCAGGGGTAGAACTCAAGCATCCTCGGCAGAGGAGATGCTTAGTCCTCTCTGGGGACCTGGATAACTAGAAAGGAGCTCATCCAGAAGCTCAGCTGAAGAGGAGCTGCGACTCAGGGATCAATTCAGGAGACCGGGAGCCAGCCCCACGCCTTATCTAAGTCAGAGTACTGGTCCCGATCCTTCACTCAGCGTTTATGAGGCATCTGCTCTTTGCTAGCCATAGGGAACTGTATCGGGTGCTAGAGACGGATAAATTTAGGTCCTGATCACAAAGGGCCGCAGGTTCAGGGAGAGAGTGGTCAAAACCAGGTACCGAAATGAGGTGGGAGTCAAGAACTGGGGAGGTGAGGGCGAGAAGGTAAGATTGCTTAAGTCGAGAGTGATAACAGTCTCCATTTATTGGCATTTGCCACGTTTCGGGCCCAGGACTGAACCCTTGTACGTATTATCTCGTATATTCCTGACAATAACCCCAAGAGGTAGATATTTTGTACCCTTTTTGCTGAAAGTCTAGGTGACTTGTTCAAAGTCACCCAGCTAGACTCCAAAGCCTGTGCTTGTAACTAGCACTCTGATAGCCTTGGATGGGTCTGAGACATGGAGCAGGTCTAAGAATGGAGAGAGAATGGTTAATTGAGGGGTTGGAGTAGAGTAAGCAGAGGCGGGAGCCGACCTACTCCTTCAGATTAACTGACGCTAACTGATGTATATTTATCCAATATAATTTTTATCTACCCAAGAGTTTCTTCTCACAAGGAGAGGGTAAGATCTTCAGCAGCCAGTGCCAGGGAGAAAAAGATACAGGGGAAGAAAGAGTTTGAGACACATTTTTCTAAACTCGTACTTTTTTCAAGGTCTGGCTCTAGCTGTGGCTAAGACCTGTCCAGCAGCTGGGCGAATCTGAGTACAGAGCCAGCTGAGAAGGGCACCGCTGTGCTTCTTCTTAGCCTGATCAAGTTGGTGCCGTTCCACCTGAGGAAGAGAAAACAGCTTCAGAGAATTATCTGTGGATTTGGGGATTAGCTATGAAGGATGGCACTCACCAAAGGGAACCCCGACTACACAAGTCACCCAGCTTGATCTTCGAAGTCAACTCTATTAGTTAAGTCATTATGTTTTTCATCGAATGAGCATCTTCTAGTTGAATGGCTCTTTGGAAGACACCGTCTTTGCCCTCGAGCAGTGTTTATCTGAGATGGTAGAAACGGTGGGGGAGAGGAGAATGCGAATAACCAACCAGTCTCTTCGCCTAGGCTAAGGAATGTGAGAAGTAAGCCAAAAATAAGCCATAGCATTAAACCTCCAAAAGCAAAATAATAATAAAGTAACTTGGCTTATTTCTCAACCTTACGTCTGTTAATGTTTCTGTTTCTGGAGAATTTTCCCTTCACTCCCATGACTTGAACACTGACTACTTTCCAGGCATCTCAGCTCAGTAACACTCAGCGTGTATGTCACAAGATCTGTGGGTCCGAGGAAATGGCAGCGCACACGGCCAAAGACCGAAATGTCTCCGGCTGCTTGGCAAGGAAAGGTCAATCCATAGCCTGTGATAGAACATAGCGTTCATTGTTGGCAACCAACGCTAACAATCCTTACTGATAAGCAAATGAAGAAGGTGTGTCTGGGATGACTGTGCTGTCTCATGCAATCCTAATGTCAGTCAAGGACTTCTTCCCTCCCTCCCTCCCTCCTTTCCTTCCTTCCATCCTTCCATCCTTCCTTCT
>NW_024350924.1:10204119-10257787 GCF_902729225.1 Pteropus medius | reverse complement strand
TTTTTTTTCTGAATTTGCTTTCTTTTGCTCTAACTTCATTCCTCAAAAAGATAGTTCTTGAATACACACCTGAATGTGGCTTAAATATTTTGCCTTTGAAACGCTTTTCACATAAATAAGTTAACATATCTGAAAGAAGAAAAAGAAGGAAAAAAAACCCAATCATCTATACGGTGAGGCCATGCATTCTAGTCTTTGGTTTGGAAATACGGTAATGGAACAGTTGGAAATCCAAAATTGATTGATTGATTGATTGATTGATTGATTTTACCTGTAAGAGGCAACATTTTGTTAGGAATGGAATTTAGGCCAGGCTAAGAGAAGTCAGGGGTATAATCTAGAGTTTTGACATGATAGCTCCCCAAAGTAAGTTTTGGGGTTATAGCCAGCTGAGAAAAGTTGGGACAAAACCAACATCCATGGAGTGTCCCTCTTCTGCACATTTCTGGCCAAGTGCTTTCTCCACGACCTCATCCCTACACGACCTCATCCCTACACGATCTCATCCAGTTTTCACAACTACCCTCTGAGCTGGGGCATTATTAACCCATTTTGTGGATAAGGACACTGAGGCCTGCCATTAAAAAGTGCCCCTTAAAAAGCTCAAACAGTGGATTCCTTAAGTTCAAATTTTCTTTTTTCGAGGTGAATCTACAAAGAAACGACATTTTCCCAGCAGAAGAAAAAAGTAAGGAAAAGATTTGTTTGCTTTGAAGGGAAAGGACTCCTTCTCAGCCCTGCTTGTGTCCAAGCCCCACCCCCCTTCCCCCAGTAAATCTGCAGGCGATAAGTCATTGCTCGATGACAGCTTTGGAGATGATCTTGTATTTGCACCTTCTCCACACCAGAAAGGGAGCTTCGAATCTCCCCCAGAGCTCCCATATCTTGCATGTGAGTTATTTAAGATAACTCTCTGGACCTGGTGTGATAAATCCTTCCTGAAAACTTCTGCTTTGACTCAAGAGAAATGAACTAAAAGCTTTTAGAGCGCCATTGTGTGTTAGCCACACCATTTCAAAAGAATCCCAAGCGGAGGATACAATATATTGTTTTAATTACAAGGGGATAATAGCTTAAAGTCAAGGAGTTTCACCCGAAAGAATCGAGTCTCACAAAATGACCAATAAAAGCTACTGCGATGAATATTATTGGTTTTATTCAGGGCCAGACCTCAGCGAGGTCGGCACAGAGGCCAGCTTGCACTTGGACACCATTCCTCCCTGCCCCGTCCCTGCCCGCTTCTCTGGGCACCTTTTCTCTCTTCCTCTTTCATAATTCTCAGCCCCTAGAGGAGCCCAGTCCTCTCTATTAAGAGGAAATCCCGGGTTAAATGTATTTATACCAAAGTAACAGGGATGTAACGTGTAACTTCTCCCAGAGGTATTTCTACTTTAAAACTCTGGCCCAGAGAGAGCAATTCTGAATGCAAGAGAACAAGTCTCGATGGTGGAGCCCCAGGCTTTGCGGAAGGGAGAGCTTCGACAGAGACTTTCGGAGAAGAGGGGACGAAGGAGGGACCATCGCATCTTCTTACTTATCGTCATTGTACAAGGATAAAGGCCTAAAATAGGGCATGGAGGAGGGTGAAATTCTTTTCCCCATTTCCCCAGACCATGTTTATGGAGGCGCCTGTTGACCGTGCCTCTACATCGGGGTGGCCCTGGTTTTAGTTACTGTTTTCTGAATCGAAATGACTCGTTTGATGTGGCTTAGCTCAATTCAAGTCAATCCCCTAGTGGGGAGGTACATTCACCAGTAGTGTGGTGGTTCAAAGGAGTGAAACGCGGTCCTTAACTCCGGGGAGACTGCAAACCCCCAGGGAGAAGGAGGTGCTTCTCCTCCAGGATACATGGAATAATACAGCGCGTCACTGAGGGCCGCCGGAAGCTTTAAAACAATCTTCTATCGCTTCTCTGAGCCCTTGGAGCAAGACTGCCATCTCTAATATACCATACGGAAAATCCGGGCCCCTGCTTGTCATAGAGGGTGGGAGACAAGCACATTTACTGAAAAGTGTATGGCGTCTCTTTCTCTGCAACAAATCAATGTAATGTCATCAAGAGTTCTTCCTTTTCTATGGTGGAAAGTTGTGGTTTATAATAAGAAATATATATTCGGTCTTTGCCGTTCCTGCCGAAAAGCTCCCAGGACCCTTGGAATTTCCTAAGTGATAAGAGCTGTAAAGGCGTGTTTTGTTATTCATAACAAGCCCCTTTCAACCTCCTGAGTTTATGTTAATAAAGTGACTTTTGGAAAAACTCTAAGGATGGGACCTCGGGAACCAATCCGGTGATTAGAGGGTTGGAATTTTCAGGCCACTCCCCTACCTCAGGGGAGGGGATAGGGGCTGCAGATTGAATCACTCACTGATGGCCAATGATTTAATCAATCTTGTCTAGGTGAAGGACAGGGTTCAAGGAGCTTCCAGGTTGGAATGGGGTGGTTGGCACGCTTGAAGAGGGTGTGGAAGCCCCGTGCCTCTTCCCACATACCTTATCCTGTGCATCTGTTCAAAGATAAACTGAGGCATAGTTAACATTTTAAGAGTTTATCTGAGCAGACATCACTTTGAATCGGGCAGTGACAAACCAGAAGCAATTAGGAACAGTCCATGGCTGGAAGATACAAGCAAAGTTTTTACAGAGAACACTCAGAAGCAAAGCAAGGAGATTATCTGATGCGCTATAGTCTGCTGGCTATAGCTCCAGATAGATAGTGTCGGAATTGAGTTAAGTTGTAGGACATCCTGCTAGTGTCAGAGAATTGCTTGGTGTGACACTGGCAATTCTGTGACATCGGCTGAATGCTTGCTTCAGACACGTCTGGTCACCCCCGCATTTGGTGACCAGGAGTTACATAAGAAGAGGGTTTCTTTGGACACACAGGAAGCCACAGATTCCGCTAAAAGCCACATCCATCTCAACATCTCACATCCCTCTCTCTGTCCTTTTGATCATTGATTACAGTCCCTTCGTCCAGCCTTTCTGGACCACTGCGGACTGGGCGTTAATGGGACTGTCTCTGGGTGTCAGGCCCCCTTTTCCCCCTGAAGGCTGGTTCTCATCCCCATTTTCTCATCACTGCAGCTGACTCTGTTCCCTCGGCCAGCTCAGGCTCTGCAAGGACAGCTCAGGTCAGAACCCTGGGCCTCCGTTTGCTTCGGGAGGGAAGTTAGACACTGTGACCTTTACTAGCAAGAACGGCAGCGACAGCCACTGTTCTTTGAGGTTATTTAGATCAGGGGATGGGGACTGAGTGATCGGTGAGCCCCTGGAGAGTCCTGAGATTCTAAAATAACTGCGATACGATCCAGTTTTTCCCGCAAGGTACCGCGGAAGTCAGCACGTCCTCCCGCGTCACCCTGGAGGCGCCGAGGGAAGAATATTTGCATATAACCAAGATCTGCAGCTGCTTAGCTCCCAGGATGTTAAGCACTCATAAATAATTTTTAAAAAGAGAGAAATTGTTAAGTGCGGAGGATGCGTTGAGCTTTGAACGAAGGCGGGATCGACTGCAAAAACAAGTAAGAACTATACAAGCGAGGCATCTACTTGAATCAACTGAGGGCACCCGCCTCATGGAAATACGGATTCTGCCATACAGCTGGAATGTTTGCCATCGCTTTAGAGGTGAGTTTCTCAAAATATGATTCCTAGGCCACTGGCATTCGAGTCGTTAAGGGAGTTAGTTAGAAGGATAGTAGATTCCTGGGTTGGGGTCAAGTTAGGGTGCGTTCAGCTGCAAGGAAGAGAAAACTCAGCTCAAAGTGGCTACAGGAAATGGTGAATTCAGAGGCTCAGTAACTCCTTTAAGGACTTCTTGTCTGTTCTTCCCCTGGGTCAGCCTTGTCCTCAGATTAGTTCCACTCACGCATGGAAGATGCATGGAGCTTCCTGAGCACAGTTTAAGGGGTTCTCTTTGTTTTCTGGAGCATCTTTGGGATGAACCGAACACAGTTTGAGAAAAACGCCTTGAGAGGTTGGAAATATCAAGATTAACGATTCGGCAGGTGGGTTTTCCTTTCCTAGACGGTACATCTAAAGTCGAGGTAAGTGACATTAGAAGAACAGCAATGTCTCTTGATGACAGTATGGGCCAACCTACCTGGCTTTTCTCAGTTGTGGAAAGTTGAGTCTTAGAACATTTAATGTGTGTTTGTGCCAAGGTTTATCTTCTATTGAAATACAGTTCTGTTACATTAACGGCGAATTTTAGCTAATGTGCCAGTCGACTGCCCTAACCTTTTCAGTTCTATACACATTTTCATAAGTTTTACTCTCCCCTTTGCCCTCCCTTCTGAAAACCAAACTCTCGCCTATGACTCCTGCTCTTAACAAAAGTCTCCCCAAACGTAAAACAAACAAACTGCAAACATAATTTAAGGTCTGATTATGGAATCTGTGGGAAAGTATCCCTAATCTGACTTTCCTGCTACACAGATAAGGAGGCCAAGACCTTGAGTAGGGAGTGATCGAAGTAGGGTCTTACCACAAGCAAGGAGCAGAATTCACGAGTCTCACGCTACCTGTGGGCTGCAGGGCCAACATCCACGGGACATTCAACGCGGCCTTCTTTTCCAAACTCTTCCTGCCAGCCTCGGTGCCGAATCTCACAGAACTAACTCCGGAAACGCCAGTAAGTACAAGGTGACTCGGTTGGACTTCCTCCTTCAGCTCTGTTCCCTTCCTTCCTTGGACGGTGTTTTCAACCTCAAAATCATTCTCACACTGTCTCGTCTCCTTTCTCCCAGTCACCCTCCGCCTTCCGTTTCCCACCTCCCAGCCTGTCATTTCTACCTGACATTCTTCTTGTGCGACATTTCTTATGAAGCAGAATGAAAATAATGTTCTTAATATCTGCATTAAGAATTCCTGTTAGGGAGGAAATTGTCTTTACTTAAGAAAATCCCCTGATAGATTTGGGGGGTGGAAGGCGAGAGATCCTGAGGTTTTGGCAGGAAACAAGAAAACCATAGAGATGCTAAACTGCTCTTTCTAAGAAACGAGTGGGACTGGGCGTGGGGGAGGGAGGAGGGAACGGGAAGAAGGTACAGGAGAGGCTCGGCGCTTTAGACGGAAGTTACTAGAAGATTGCAGAGGGCCTTTCTAAGAACACCGACTTTTTAATATTAAATTTTAATTTGTTTGCATTCCTGCATGGTAAATCCTTAAATTCATTTTCTTGAAATTGTCAGCAAAGGCCTTGTCAGATTTTTTTGGGGGGAGGGGGGTGTGGGTGTAAGTGAATCAAGAAAAGGGACGGAGGGACCGAGTTGGAAGGGGGGCCACATGCACTGGAAGGTGAAGACTGATAAACTGAACTAATTCAAGAATCAGGGACGACCATGAGGATGTGAGTGCCCTGGGAAAGTACAGATCCCGGGGCGGGCACTGAACGTCCCACAGGATGTGGGGTGGAGAGCGAGCCAATCTTATCTGGATCTCGAGTGGCGGGGTGCCTGTCGCTGACAGTGGGTTTTGCTAGGTTTTTATTTATACGTTATATCAAATCCACTTCCTTGGCTTTCCATAATCTTGCCTCCCCCCGTGAAGCCAGCCCGTACACAGAATCCCCCCACTCCTGCTGGGGTAACGTCACGCTGACTCGGGACACCTGATCGTGACCTCATCTCCCTGAACCTCAAACTCCCTTCCTGCCCCTATGCAGAACCCCCATGAAGAATTCCTGGCCCCCACCTCCAGCCTGTACGCTCTGTTTCCGGCTGCTTGTTGCAACGAGCTTGTTGCTTGTTCACACCCATGAGGTCTCTCTCTCTCTCTTTAAAAAATTAGACTTTTTTTTTTTTAGAGCAGTTTTAGGTTTACAGCGAAATCGAGGGAAGGGTACCGAGTTCCCATATGCTCCTGCCTCCACCTCCCCCAACATCAGCCTCTCCCACCAGCTGCGCATTTGTTACCACCGATAAACCCGCGTTAACACATCACCGTTACCCCAAGTCTGTAGTTCACTTCAGGGTCACGCTCCGTGTCGTGTAGCCTATGGGTTTGGAGAAATGTATAATGACATGTATGTCATTATAATATCATTATTATTAATATCAGTTATCATTATAATATCAAGCAGAGTGTTTTCGCTTCCTCAAAAACCCTCTGTGCTCCACCTTATCCATCCTGGTCTCCCCTGGCAACCACCGATCTCTCTGTCGTCAGCACAGTTTTGCATTTTCCAGGATGTCATTTAGTCGGAACTGCACAGCAGTAGCCGTTTCGAATGGGCTTCTCTCACTTAGTAGCGTGCAGTTATGTCTTTTCACAGTTCGATAGCTCATCCTTTTCAGTGCTGAATACTATTCCATTATGTAGATGAAGCACAGTTTATTTACCCACTGTCTCCTGGAGGACATCTTGGTTGCTGGGTCCACTCTTAATTAACATATTGTTTTGTGCACATTGCCCGTCACTGTTCCGAGCTGCTTGGCTGTCCACCCCGGCACGCTGTGTGCTGCTCAGGCCACAGTTCTTCCTGTGTCTTGGATGCCCACGGTGCCACCTCGGTGGCTTTGTATTAACACTGGACTCTGACGGCCTGACTTACGCCTTCCTCTCTAGTACAGCCCGTGCCCCCGGCGCTCTGCGCCTGCTGCCTTTAGCCTCTCAGATTTGTCCCCACGCTCGGCAGCCAGGGTCTTCTCTTCTGGGACTGTCGGACCCCCTGCCCAGGCTCGTTCTCGTGGCACGTTCTCTGCGGGCGCACTCATGCCCCTGAGGGGCCCCCCGATTTGTGCACCCAGCTTCCTCTGTGGAGCTCTAGCTGTGGGAGGCCCTCTGCCACAGCCGGTAGTAGGTACTGCTCCTTCTTTGATGGGGAGGCTCTGTCATGAGCCCAGTAAAAAGCATGTTCCGAGCTCAATATTCAGTTCAGAATACTTTCGACACACACACACACACACCTGCCTGCGCACACACACACACACACATATGCACACACACACGGGACACCGCACACACTGGAACACACACGCTCATGCCCTGTAACCAGAAGTTTTACAAAATGATATTCTCCCTTACTTTGTATAATGTACACTGATGTTTTCTTTTCTCTTTTAACTTATTTTATTAAAGCTGGGGGTGGCAGCTCACTGAACTGATCTCACGACTCACTAATGAGCTGCGATCGGCAGTTCAAAAACCACTGTTCTCGAGGGTCAAAGGGCAGTTGGTAAGGGAAGAGAAGGCCCACTCTGAGGCCCTCGAAGGGTGGCCCTGGGGAGAGTGCCGGGTCCGGGTGGCCCCTCCCCCTTCAGGTAACAGACAAAGGAGTCCCTATGACAACCCCAAATGCCCTATAAGGGAGATTGGACTTCTCCCCCCGAAGCCCGACAGACTCCTCCCCTCCCCCACTCCACCACCACCGCCGGAAGCGCTCGCCGTCTGTCATTTCCTTCCAAAGGGCTCTGCCCTCAGTCTTCCCCATCTCGGTTGCTGGCATCTCTATCTTCCTGTGGGGTCATCATACCCCTCCCTCTCCTTGACGCCCCCATCCAATCCTTCGGCAAATGCCTTCGCCTTTACCTTCAAAACGCGCCCGGAATCCGGCCACGTCCCGCCGCCGCCGCTCCGTCGCCGTCTCCCGCCCGCGTTGCCACAACAGTGTCCTAAAGGGCCTTTCGCTTCCGCCCTCGCCCTCTACAGTATGTTATCAACATTACCAAATAGAGCTTTTTGGAGAATGCAGGTCACACCGTATCACCTCTCTGCTCACCACCCTGCAAAGACTCCCTGTCTCTCAGTGAAAAAGCCAAAGTCCTCCCAATGACCTCTGAGGTGTCTTTACCCGCTGTGGTCCTGTCACCTCTCTGACCTCACCTCCTACCTTGCTCCTCCTTCTTTTCTTAGCTCCGGCCACACCGCTTTCCTTAGGAAGGGGATCAGGATATATCACCCCAAAATGTGCCACTTTGGCATATGGATTATTCTGAGCTGAAGACAATTGGCAAACAGCAGATGCATGACCGGCTCTCCATTCTCTCCCTCCCGACCTAAAAGCAGGGCACGAATTTCTCCCGGTAAAGGCGTCTCCCTCCGCTCTTTCCCACGTGAAGAAGAGGCGACAGCTCTAATCGGTGCAGCTGGCACCGACTTGAATTGACATGAATAAACCTGACCGAAATAGCCCTTATCTTTCATTGGTTTCCCTCCCCGCATTTACCTTCTTGCGATTTGCCGCCCTCTGAAGCCCAAACCCCTTTTCTATGTCTCGTTGCTTCTCTACCATTTTATTGCCCTTTGTTAAAATGGTAGATGAAGCTCTTAGACCTAACCGTTTCTTTGGGTTTTCACTTCCTTTTCTTCGAGACCTCCAGGTACACGTAAAAAATTAAATGACAATGTTACCATCGAATGAAATTTCTTTCCTTCTCCTGTTCATCTGTCTTCTGTTGGCTTAATTTGCATGGCCCAGATACCGAACCTAAGAGAGTAGAGGAAAGTTTTTTCCTCCTCTACACTCCCTATTTGTCAAACGTGCCGGGCACTCGCTCAGCTCAGTGCTCGTACGGGCTGGTCTCTCCGCTATAATACAATCTCCTCAGGTATAGGCTCGGCTCACTCTCTTGTCAATGATCTGCCCAGACACCCCCTTCTCGATGAGACCTGCCCCACCCGCCACATTAAAGATTGCAGCCCGCCCCGACGTGCCCCGTCTTGCTCTCCTTGTGTCTTTATGATTTCTTACTCCTCCCTTCGTTAGACTGTTAGCTTCAACCAGGAATGCACATTCTACCCCCCCCAAAAAAAAGCTAATATTTATATGGCGCTGTTTTATATAAGAGGCCCTATTCTAAGCACTTGACGTATGTTAAGAAATTTAATTTTTATGTTAACCCTATGATGTAGGCACTACCGTTTTCTCCATTTTACGGTTGAGAAAACGGAGGTATGGGGGGGGTCACATGATTCGCTCAAGTCACACAGCTAGTCAGGGATGAATCTTGGACCCAGATATTCTGGCTCAAGAATTCATGCTTTTAACTCACAAAAGTATTCTGCTTTTCATTGCCCGCGCATAGTAGGTGCTCAATAAATGTTTGCGGAACAAATCCACCAATGACCGAGTAGAACGACTACTAAGTAGACAATGTTATCGCTGCCTTTCAGACTATAATCTGCAACACGGTTAGGAGGAGGCAGAGCCGGGATCTGAACCCAAAGTGCCGCTTCTATTTCCAATGCTAACACCACGGACAGAAGACAGATATGAACTGCTGTTCAGCGTCGCTTTTCACAATTTCTCATTGTCAACCTTTCGGGGAAACTTTTTGCTTAACACACACATCCAGGAATTCTCACGAAACACCAAGAAGGAGGTAGGAAAGAGCATCCATCTCCAACATGCGAATACAAAAACTAATCTCGTCTAGGTCACTTAACTTTCTTGAAGAGAAAACGTATCTCAGGAGCAGAGCGACTGTTTCTCAGACAGATTCTAGTGGCACAGTAATCTGCAGGAAGGCAGAGAAAGTGCAGAACTAGTCCCCTAACTCCTTCGTCTCAAGAAGAATGCTGGCGTTTAGACCTGCGTCATTTCGCGACACCAGATTTGGGTGGAGACTGGCCCTGCGTGGTCACCCTGCTCCTAATCCCGGTCTGAGAATCAGTGACCAGTTCAAAGTCATTTTTGTCAACTTTCCAAGTGTATGTTGGGATCCATGTTGTCCCGAGCTGGCTGCCTGGCTGGCAGGTCAGGAGACATCCTCCCTCTCTGAGGAACTCATTTATTTATATGTCTGCATCCTGGCTTCACCATCTAATCAGTTAAGAATCCTTGAAGGCAGATGTCAGGGGTATCAAGACACCGATTCCTGGACGAGTTGGTGTCATTTCTGAATACTGACAACAAGGAGAGCTCAGGAGAGAAGGGACCGAAGCTAACACTTCTCCTGGCTAGAACAGCACCCGATTGCTAGATCTCAGGCAGAACTGAGCTGTTCAGGGAAGTTAGCCTTAAAAGCCCTTCCATTTCAAAGTTTCTTCTTTCTTATCTCCAGCTCAGGCAGTTCCTTCAACTCCCCCAGCAGTGAGTCACCGCTCTGTGATAGCCCTTTCAGCTTCGGTGGTCATCATCTGCTTACTGCGTCTCCCCAACTAAACTGGAGGTCCTCGAGGACAGGGGCAGGTCTTGCTTATCTTTGTAACTGCCTAGCTGGTTACACAGCCTGTTTGGGTCACACAATATTGGGCACGAAATGGTAACAGAAATAAAACCCCCTGTGGCCTCAAAGGGGAATGGTGATCACATGGAGTTTCTATCCCACTGATGGGACCCATCTGCAGCTCCGACCAACCTGTCACATACTCTCTGTGCGAGAGGTTTGCAAGCCCTCTCTTCACTGCCAAGTTATAGGTAAGACGACTAGGAAGGCAGGAGGAGGTCCGGATGAGCGAGGGATGCTGGTGGATGGTTTACCACGTGTGCTGGGAGCGAGGGATGCTGGTGGATGGTTTACTGCGTGTGCTGGAAGCGAGGGATGCTGGTGGATGGTTTACCACGTGCGCTGGGAGCGACGGAAACCTTATTAGCAGTGAGGATACATTCTCTGCGCTCAGACCAAACTGTGGGTGAAGACGCTGAGACTCTCCTGAAAGCAGAGATGAAGCCACAACACGAGGAAGTGGCCTGTCCCCCAGCTAGTGCTGAGACAAGGATAGTGTAGGACACGGGAAAAGATCAGCAGAACGTGGGTAAAGAAAGGAAACGAGAACTCTGGATCCCCCCAAAACTGAGATGGTCCTTGTAGGTATTGCTGGCTAAGAGCTGTCATCCATTCCTTTCTGAAGAGGAGCTGTGAGTCACCATCCAGGTCCCACCGTGAGGCGCTCACACCTGGATATAATTACGTTCGCCATTTATCACGTAGTAAACCATACACTGTTTTCATGCCCAGGCAGGGATGAAATTCATCCTTATAATGTTTTCATTACTCTCCAGGTGTCTGACAACTATTTTGGTCCTGCTCCTGGAGCTCGGTTGGGTAGGACTTGGCTCTTAACCAAGCACATCCTTGTGTGTGTGTGTGCTCTGGTTAAATCTGGAACGTAGTAGGCGCCCCATCATCATTCAGGGGATGCATGTGGCTCAGGTGCCTGGTGCCATCCACAATACCTACTCAGCACCATTTCTCCAAGGCTAGTATCCCCTGCTCTGAACCCACATGTCCCTAATTAAAAAAAATTTTTTTTAAACACTAAACAGATGGCTAAGCATTAAGGAATCAGTACCACTCTCTGCTTTGCCACTTTAGTGAAGAGAGAAAAACAAACCTACTCAAAGGAGCATCTGAATGGCTGAAATTTATTCCATCCAATCTTTTCCTCAAGTTCAAGTTAAACAGTGACAGATTCTGTTTTGGTTTCCCTGCTTTCAATTCCCCAGACAGGAAACCATCTGCCTTGATGAAAATAATGTATCACTGGGATTGTGTGTAACGGAGAGAGAGAAATAGGCCCACTTGGTTAATGTTGACTATGAATTTCTGGTGTGAACCAGCCGCAGTGACTATTCAGTTGGTGACATTGTCGACAACAGAAGCTTGGCCAGCTGACTCCAGACCGGGCCCAGACAGCGCTGGACTTGAATCCTGCCTGTCATACTTTCTACCTGTGGGACCTTGGGCATGCTCCTTAGGGTTTCTGAGCTCCCCCTTCCTCATCTATAAAACGCGAGAATTGTAATGCCTACTTGATAAATAGTTATCGTGAAGTCACTTTATTAGGGGAAGGAAGCTCATCAATGGGTTCGCCCACAGGTGCTGACAGCAGACTTTAATTTAATGTACTATCTCCTTCCAGAGACGTCTGAATAGGGCCCAGCGCCTCGCTCCAGGGAACCAAGCTCTGATGGAGCACACCACGTGTGAGTCAGAAGAACAAGAACTTCCAGAATCAACAGCGCTAAGAGAGTGACCAGAACGAAGACCGTTCATTCATCCATTCATTCAGCTAACACCCGAGGGCCTAGTGTGTGCTACACACCCCCTCCTGACCCCATCACTGCAGACCGATGTCTTCTCGACTTCTCCTCCCTCATCTCACATCAGCCCTACCCCGAGTCTGTGCCCATGATGATGATGTCCTCTGCCAAGCCTCCCCCGATGCCCAGACCCTGCTCCCCGCTCCATCCCAGCGCTCATGGTTTACACCAGTTCCTTTTAAGTACTTTTTTTTCCTCTGTCTTAAAGTGACAGGTTCGTTTGTCCCTTACCCCACTGGGCTGTGGACACCCTGAAGCTGGACCGTGTCTCATCCACATTGTAGCTGCTCCATAAATGTCCAGCCGAGCACTGTTTCTCGAGTGTCCTTGCTAAGCATCTTCTGGCGATAATAATGAAAACGGTTCTTTTTAAATTATACATTTTAAAACTGTGGCACCTGCCATAAGTGGTTTCTAAATCTTTTAAGTCCTAAAAAGCTGTTTCTTTTTTTCCCCATCTGTCAAGTCAGCATTGAGCCTGACAATTTCTCAGAAACTGAGATGTAAATTTGCATCAAATGACTACTCGTGCAGCTAAGGAGAGCACCTGCACTACAGGGTCCTAGGTCAAATAGCCCAGGCTACAGTCTTCACACCTGAAGGTATGTGTTCGTCTGCCTTTAGGGATGGAGAGAGTACCTTATTATGGCAAGAACGGCTGCCCAGAGCCCTGAGCCTCTGTAACTGGGCAGGCCCCACGTGCTGTTCCAGCCTTTCCATTTTTGTGGGCCTGGATCACCACGGAAACGTACAGAGTATGTGGCCTTTGTGGCCCCCACGCATACGTCTTCATGGAAAGTTGCCATTTTCGGGCGCCAGGCACGTCCATGAGCAAAGTCCCCAGGGTGACTCTGAGACAGAAATATCCCAATTTAAAAATATTCTCCGAGTGGCTTATAACATGTGAACGAGTTCAATTGCTCCCGGCCTCCATGTGCTGTGGCAGCTGGCCCGTCTGTGTTTAGTTGTCCCTCTGAGTTGTGATTATTCAGAGGGACTGCATTTGTCTCCCCTGTCTCCTCCATGAGAGGTGGGGAGCTCCTTTACATTAGAGGCTTGTGTGCCGGGGGGTGCAGATCAAAGGGGGTGCTTATGCTCCCGAGGAGGCTGGGAGGCTGGGGACGGATTGGGCGGCAGTGGGCAGGGCTGGGTGTCATTCGAGTGACAGCATGGTCACCAAGGGAGGACAGCGTGCTTCTGTTCTTTCCATCAGCCATGGAAACCAGGCCTGGTGCCACTTGCTACGGGCAGCCAGTCTTGCCTTTGCTGTGTCCTTGGAGGTGGGGTAGAAGGAGTCGTCACCAGTCTGACAAGACCTAATGTCATCGATGCCCCAGCTTGTGTTAGTCCGATTTCCGCCTTGCCTTTCTGTGGTCTGTTACTGTTTGTGACGCCTTTCACATTTCTGATCTCGTTCGATCAGTATAACCCTGAGAGACAGGTAGAATGACCAGCCCCATTTCGCAGATGGGAAAAATAAGACTCGGAGAAGTGAGGTGACTCAGCTCGGAGCAGGGGAGCCAGAATCTGAACCCAGACATTCTGACTCTATTTTTGTTTGACATGTCAGTTATTTCCATAAATCACCGACAGCCGCTTGAGTGTACACGTTCTTAAGTATTTAGTAAAAGTATTTTTTCGTATCGCATGTGCGCGCGTGCCCTCCAGGGCAGGTATGTTTAATTATCGATAAATTATAAAATGTGTGACGGTGTCAATATATTAAGTACATTATACGACATATAAAAACATATTTTGAAAGGGTGAAAAATTTTTTTAAATGCTATTTAAAAAAAAACACAGGGGCCAACCCTCGTTGGTAGGAGCCAGGTCCATGGGGATTCTTATGTTATACCGACTACTTTTGCATATGTCTGAGATCTTCCATAATAAAACATTGGAAAAAACAAAACAAGGAAATAAGAAAGGGCCAATAAACAGTTATGGACGCTCCGACCGAGGCGGGGTAGACAGGGAGAGGGTCCTGGAACTGCCTTCACAGTCGCCTGGTTTCTATGTGGTAACTCTCGCTGAGCAGACAGGGTGACAGGGACAAGGGCTTGGCTAAGTCTGCTCCTGTGATTTCGGCACCGTCGCTGTGCTGTCCCAGCTCCTGCCTCTGCGAGAGGCTCTGGTGTCGCGGGCAAGGGCCTGGACTGCTGGGGTCAGAGTCAGGGCTCTGCCACCCGCTCGCCATAAAATCCTGGGACACTGCTTAACCTCCGGGTGCCTCAGTTTCCTCCTCCGTGAAGGGGATCATAAAAGTGACTGCTTCGCTGGGCCTTTGTGACGATCGGGACGGTGTCGAAAACTGTACTGCATGCATTGTTATAATAACTATTATTCCCTCCACCCTTATCTTCCTAGACGTAATGGGACCTGAATTCTCAGGGACCCCTCATTTCCTCCTCTGACTCAATCTCTGAAAACATCTGAATGAAAAAGATGCCAGACCTTCCTGGGCACGTGTGATTTGGAAAAAAAGGAAAACAGCATCGCCATACGTTACCCGTCATAGGAAACGCAGTCTGAGGGAAAGAGGTGGGAAGGAGATTCGGGAAAACAGATGTTCATAGAAAGTCAGCCCCACCGGACACATCTACTTCACACGGCCCCGGTTTCGTCAGCTGCAAAGGGGGCGTGGTTTGGAGCAGGTGGTCTCAGAGTTTTCTTTCGGTGTTGACACTTTTGACCTCGCTCTGATTTACCTTGAGCTGTGAGGAGTTGTAGGATTTTGAATTTCAAATACTCCTGGATTTAGAACCCAATCGTAAGATCCGATCTCAGCTTCTAACATCTGCCACGTTACCAGGCGTCTTGTGACGCACGCCAGGGAACCTTCAAAATAACACGTCACGAATTACGTATTGAACTTTTAAAAGAACAAATGTATCATATTCTTCATTATATGTACGTGATGATGGGTTGATAATGTAGAAATGTATACTAGAATGTCAAATAAAAACACGTCATATAAACTGATCTCTGGGCAGTTGTATATAGCTAGCCATATATATATATCTCTACCTACTTATAGATATTTTATGATACGTATATCTAGTTATATATAGCTAAATAAATCTGAGATACAAATCACATACCCACCTAGTCCCTGGATCTTTGTGTCATGATTATCTAGAACACTGCACTTAAGGAAAAAATGTTCATAATTTTAAAAATCCACGATTTTTATCAAAAGTCACATATATGTCTCTCTCTATATATGCACATATAGATACCGAAGTATAGTTTATATAGACATAGTCATTTAATGATAACAGTAATTATTTCAGGTGATTTTTAATTTTCATTCTATGGTTTATAGATCGTGGAATTTTTTTTTTACGTTGAATATTATTTATAGAATCGGAAGAAAAAGCCCTTTTCGTGGTGAAAAGGACAGTACCTATAATTTACTAATTCAGAGACTGGTATAAAGATAAAATTATTAAAGGCAAAAGTTAGTAAAATGTTCAGGGCAACAACTGGACTTCGTAGGTAAAGAATCCTGAACATCTCCTGAAGTAACAAGCCTCTAACACCTGGTTGTAAATGCAAGATCTAAGATAATTTTGTTCCTTCAGAAGCCACTCAGGCAGGATCCTAGGGGGCTGGAGAAGAATCCCCCTCAACGAGGCCGGCCCTATGCAATCCTCTTGCTTAAACTTTCATTTAAAAAATTCTACCGAAAATACTCATCGCGTGCTCAACATGGTAATAGTAGTGAACATGTACTAAGCACATGTGAAGTGCGAGGGGCCAAGCTAAATGCTTTACACGTGTGAACTAACGTAATCGTCACAAGAGCTCTTATCACCCCCGTTTTGCAGACGAGGAACCTGTGTAATAGGGAGTCTCGTTCTCTAAGTCACAGAATGAGTAAGTAGCTCGGTAGAATTCAAACCCAGGTCGATCTGTCCCCCGAACCCAGGCTATTGGCCTCTGTTCTATACTGCAGCTCTGCTCAAAGCCGTGAACGAGACAGGCATGGCCCTGCCTTCCTCGAGCCAGGAGGGAGGATGAAGAAGAGTTCATCACACGCGCAGAACAGGAGTGAGAGCCGAGAAATGCAAGGTGTGTAGCACTCGCAGCAAAGGGAGCTAACCGAGCCGGCAGACGGCTGGGCTGCGTCTGCGGACACCTCTAGAATACCTTGTGAACACATCCATCTGACAGCGGCCAGGACCCAGGTCGCTGCTGTTCTAAGGTCCCTGCTTATAACTCCCCAGAGGGGCTGGTTCCGGGCACCCAACCACAGGTGCTCCCCTGTGCCTGTGCCCAGAGCATGTCGGGCTTCTGGGAGCTAACACGTAGTGGTCGAGCAGCTAAAGTTTAGTCAGCACCTGCTCTGTGCCAGGCACCACGCTCGACACACTGTCACACATCGTTCTATCCTCTCGACATTCCTCTGACTGACAGGGGCACTATTAAAATTTTACAGATAAGGACACGGGGACTCCAGAGATCATAAAACTTTTCCAAGGTGACTCGGGTTTAATCTCAGCAGCCTGACTCCAAAGTCTCACATAACCTCTTTTCAGTATTTGTGAGAAATTGGCCTCTCTGTTTTTTTCCAATTAATTTCAGTTTCTCAAAGTTCCTCAGGATTTGGAATATTTCCTCTGTTGTCTTTCAAACGAACTTCTATAGGCCTGGTTTTTGTCCTCTCACAATTTTGTCATTTGGCTGTTTCCTGTTCAGAAGTGATTAATTCTCTCATACCTGTATTTCATCCAGTCCTTTTGTTATAGATACACAATAATTTAATTGTCGTAGATCTGATTTTTAATTGTCTCTCGCTTTCTTTCATCTTCTCCTTGCGACGGCCGGAGGGCGAGTGGAAACTTGACCGTGGAATTCCTCGTCTGTACGATGGAGGGTGATAACAGTAACCACTTCGCGGTATTGGTGTGACGTTCAGTGTCGTGCTGCTGTGAGGCCCTCAGATGCCTGATCAGAGGTTACTGAGCCCCCTTCCCCAAGCACCTCCCTCCCTGGGGTCTATACCGGTCAAACTGGGAAGAGCCAGATCTCTGCCCTCAACTTGCCCGTCTCCTTATTTATCAAAAGTCAAACACACAAACATCTCCTGGGGCTTTGTGTCGAAACTTCCACACACGGTTTTAGTTCTGTGAGACGGAAAGGTGCTGGGAAGCTACAGTACAGCATAGTGAGTAGCTTACAATACCTCCCGCCTTGTAAACCCAGTTCGTGAAGAGGGCGTATCCTGTGGTGAATGTTCATATTGAGATGGGGGGGGAGGAGGAGGGAGGGAGAGACTTGGAGGCGATGGTTAAATCTATGGCATTGTTTATGGGGATGGCTTCGCAGATGTATACTTAACATCAAATTCGTCAAGATGTGTGCATTAAATATATACAGCTTTTCTGTACATCAATGAAACCTCACTAATAATAAGAAAGAATGCTTATTGGGAAAAAAAAGCGCCCATTCCCCTCACCCTGGGAGGCTCTGTGCCTGCAGCTCTGGCCTGCAGCGCCTCTGAGCCCTGCCCCACTACCTGAGCCTGGGGGTGGAGATGGGGAGACGGGCTCAGGGGGAGGATGGCACGAGGGGTGGGCGGGGGAACCTGAGCACCTCCCACCTCCCCTGCCCACCCCGCCTAGGCTCCTGCAGAGGTGGGGAGATGCCTCCTGCTCTTGCCTGCTCTGCCCTGGAATCACGGCCCCGTGCTGTGCTAAGCCTTGTCTGGCTGTTGACGTGCTACCGACAAGCCCGAACAGTTGCCACTAGTAGGAAGAGCTGTCCCCACGGCGTGGACCGTGAGAGTCTGATTATAACATCGCTCGCTCGGTTCTTTGCTTTTGGAACACGTTAGTTCATCGTGATACCGTAGTGGAGTGTCAGAGGCTGAACAGCCTTTTTACAAAAGAAATACCTTTTTACAAGGAGGATGTTAAGACTTGGAGGGCTTAAGGGACTTGCCCAAGTCCCACAGCCACCGAGTGACAGAGCTTGCGTTGGAGTTGAGTTTAGAGTTCTTTGGGACGTGCCTTGTTCTGAAGGCTTTGTGGCTGCTGGTGGATTATTCCTGTGATGGCGTCACTTTGAGTCCTCGAGTCCGCAGGACCTCCAGGAGCCTCTTTCTCCACGGTCAGCAGAGACATCAAGAAGTAGGTGGGCCAGATGGATGTGGAGAGATGGATGAAAAAGGAGAAGCGATTAAGAAGTACACATTGGCGGTAATAACAGTAATCGTGGGGACATAACGTCCAGCGCAGGGAACACAGTCAATAATATTGCGAAAAGTATGTACGGTGTCAGGTGGGTACTAGACTTACCCAGGTGATCCCTTCTAAGTGATATAAATGTCTGATCACTATGTCGCACACCTGGAACTAATATGATATTATATGTCAACTGTAATTGGAAAATACATTTTAAAAAGAAGCAACAGGTGGCCTGAGGGCCCTTGGACTCCCAGACTTTCTACTTATAAGTAGGGGAACTTTCAGAAGTCGAGACACAGCTTGTGACTTGACTCATTATGTTTGGAAAGGCTGCAGGTGTGTCCTGGGGAGGATGAGAACAGACTGGTGAATTGGATGGAAGCCACGTCTCTGGGGCAGTCGAGTTCCATTGTCTATTCACCCTCCCACTTATGAAGTCCAAGGGAGCCTTCCAACTGAGCAGTTTATTCTCAGAGACAGTCCCAGATAGTCTAAGGAAAGCAAGTTCTTCGCTGGCCTCCGTTTGGGTTTTCTTGGAATCAGGGCTCCCTGAGGGAAGGAACTGCCCACGATTCCATGGTAGAATTTTGCTGGCGTGTCCTGCCAGCTCCGTCCCCAGACAACTGTGCATCCTTCACTTTCTAGCCCTGGATCGGCAGTAGAGCAGAAGTTCTCCACCCCTGACCTCTACCTGTAAGTGCTGGGGATGCTGAAGCGAGGGGCAGGTGGCCAAAGCAGACGCGATTTTCCGTTGGGTATGATCCAGGACAAGGCAACAGAGAAATCGTCCTGTGGATCCCCGAAAACGGCAGGGGAGTCCTGACTCACCCCTCTCCTTGGCTCCCTGCTGCCTGCAGAACAAATCACCGGGATTCGCAAAGCTCTTAACAATTTGGCCCCAAACTCTGTTCTTTACAAGCCAGGCTCCCACACATCTTTGGGTCCAGCTGCGCTGAATTATTTTCTGGTCTTCAAAAATGCCGCTTCCCTTTCACAGCTCATGCCTTTGCCCACGATGCTCTAGGACATACTGTGTCCCCGCCATTTCTTTATCTGGAGAACTTCTCACTCTTCGAGCCACACAAACGCCATCTCCTCTGCGGAGCTCTCTTGGCACGTTTATTACCTGGCCGTCTCTCCGTTCCCACGACACTCGGATCTTAGCCCTGCAGAAGCGCTTCTCACACGGCCATGCCATTTATATTCTGTGGTTGCGTGCACAGACACGGACACCGGTGGGTTCAAATCCCAGCTCTGCCACTATCCATTCGTTTGACCTTGGACAAGACCTCTGTTTTGCTTTCCACCTGTGTCAAATGAGACACCAATACCTACCTCACAGAATTATTATGAGGATTAAGTGAGCTAATGTGTATTAAGGACATAGGCTACTGTCTGGCACTATATAAGAGTTTTGTTATTATTATTAACGTTATCGATAGTGTTTGAAATCACCTGTCGTGACCCCTCCTATTCGGCCATCATGACTGGGCCGCTTGTGGGCTCACGGTCGACGAGCCAGACCTGGAAGTGAAGGGCGCCCTCCCCACACCCTTGCGTGTAGGGCGAATGGCCGCTGGCATGCGTGGTCTCCAATTTCCATCCCGTGCTCCTTGAGATCAGGGCTCCGACTCGATCCCCTCTGTAGCCCTTGCCGGCTCCTTCCAGCAGCATCCACCAGCCCCCCGATCCAGACAGACCCCTTGGACATCACCGAGCCTTCGTAGATTTGGCAATCTGAACCGAGACAGCAACTTTCTCCCAGCCAGTTCTCCAGGCCTGGTGGACTCACAGCTGGTAACAGCTCCGAGAGGGTCTGGGAGCACCTGACACTCTAGGACACCCCTGGGCTTTGGTCTCTTGAAACGTTTGGACATCTCTTTCCCAGCATGGTGACAAACTCTGTGGGTTTTTTAAATGGATGGATGGATGATGGAGCAAATGAATAAATAAATGGGTCAGGTATGAGTGGGCCATCCATGAGCTCTGAGACAGCCCATCGCTCCCACAGTGCGGTGGTCGGGGTGGCTGGTGCGCCCGGGTCTCTGTCACTGACAGCAGAAGCATCCCCACTGAAACACGGCTCCAAGTGTTCGCTCACTTCTGTTCCTTGTTTTTAATACGGTGTCACCATCTGGAAGGAAAAGTGTCTAAGAAGATACTTTGTGTTCCCCAGAGTGCTGGGGAGTGGGGGTCAGGGAGGGGAGCCGCTACAAGAGCAGAACAAAGACGAACTTCAACTTCTTCCAAGCTTTGGCTTGGTATGGAGAGAACCGATTCTTCAGACTCACAGAGACATCGGAGTTTAGAACTGGAAGGAAGAGTCAGTGTAATTTAGCCCAAGCCCTTCCTTATACCGAGATGGATCAGAGGGCCAAAGACCATTAGTGATTTCTCGGGGTCACCCGACTCTGTCAGTTAAGACTCGAGCTCAGGTCTTCTGAGTCCCCGATGAGCATTTCCCCCCTGGCCTCTCACACACGTCCTCGCCACCACAGGCAGAGCTGGTACCTCAATCCCGGAGACGCGTGGGGGCTCACGGAAACCTGGATGGGGCTGGAGGCAGGAGGCGGGAGGCGCTGGTGACAGTTGTTCTGGGGGCAGCGGGCTTGACGGCGGGGCAAGGTTGGTTTAGCGGTTCAGGATTTGAACTCCTACTTCTGTTTACTCGTGGAAATCATCTCCCAAGATTTCTGAAGGGCTTTTCTCAGGACCCGTCAAGGTCACCCTTCTCTCCCGAGTGTTTTGCCGCTCACCCCACACTTCCTTTGTGTGTGTGTGTGTGTGTGTGTGTGTGTGTGTGTGTGTGTGTGTGTGTGTGTGTGTGATGGGAAGGGGTTGGTTGAATGGGGTAGGCTAGTAGGCTTTGTTTTGTTTTGAATTGTTTGGTTCAGAAATTCTGCTTTTTCCCATGAGCTGTTTGCAAGGCTTTGACGTGAGGCATCAGAAACACGTGGAGTAACTTATTCGGGGGCAGACAGAAGCATGTGTTGGCGGCACCAAATTATTTTGACTTAGAAATTAAAAGGGTCCCACTTACGTGATGTTTTTATTGCTAGAACATTGAGATGCCCAGCAATGGGGCGTTACGTGAACTTTGGTAAATCCACAGAGTAGAAAACTGTATAACCCGAGGACTTAGCAATGGGTGGAGGGGACATATTTGCAAGAATCAGCCTAGGCGGCACCGCACAGATGCCAGTCCGGGGGGATTCTAGCGCAGTGATGCCTCGTAGAGAGACGGGCACAAACATCATATGGCCTCTGGGTGCCATTTCCTCTCACTTCACGTGAAAAAGGTGAAGAAGATAGATATCTATCGACCTAGGAAAGGTGTCTGCCATATCGTTAAACGACAGTGGATTGCAAATACAGTGTTCATAATACGATCCTGAAAGATGGATAAGAATAAAAATGTAATGGATAAAAAGTAAATATAAATATTTTAGAAGTGGTTATAGGTGATTTTTAACTCTCGATTCTCTGTATTACTAAATTTTTACAATACTGCACCACTGCTTTTTATAAATAGAAAAACACTATAAGGGATTGGAAAAAATAAAGCTTTCTGTTTGGGGCTGGGCTCAGAGATTGGTTTATGAATGGGTTAGTGCTGCGGGGGGTTGGTCCTTGCATTAAGAAAGTTGGATGATCAGTAAACATTAGTTCCCTTTCCTATGAAGAGAGGAGCCCAGGAAGAGGCCACCCTCAGGGCAGGCGTGGGGTGGAGACTCTTGAATCTGAAACTCTGGAGAGTGAGATGTGTTCCTGGAGTCCCCAGGTGGAGCCTGTCATCAGCATTCCCATCCAGAGAACACTTTGACTGGTCATCAGGCTTCTCAGCCCTGCAGCTAAGCAACATTCTACCTTAATAGACTTTGAGGGGCCAGCCCGGGAAGCGGACGGCCCTTCACAGCATCCTTTCTACGGGGAGATATGCCCCCAATTCCACATCAGCAGTTCACACTGGAGCTTAAAGACATAACCATTTCCAGTTAGGAGACCTTCTTGTACCCTCTATTCACTCACTCATTACTTTAAAAAGCCCCGCTGGTTTGTACTAGATTGCAAACCTGTGGACAGATCATTTGTTAATCCAGCACATAGTCAAAGGGGTTTTTGAGACTGGAAGGAGCTTAGAGACGGGCACCAATAACTAATTTTTGAATGAGTGTAACTTCTCATTAATTGAGCCACTGGAGTTGCCCAGGGATTGAGCAGTTTCGCCTTTGGATTCTGGGACTTATACTAGTGGCCACCCTAGTTCTCAGGCCTTTGGCCTTAGACCAGGCATTATACCGTCGGCCTCCCTGGTTCTCAGGCCTCCAGGCCCAGACTGACCCATACCAACAGCTTTTCTGGTTCTCCAGCTTGCAGATGGCATATCATGGCATATCTCATCCTCCAAAATCATGTAAACCAATTCCCATAACATCTACCTATCATCTACTATCTACATCTATCATCTATCTATCTATCTATCTATCTATCTATCTATCTATCTATCTATTTATCTATCTATCTAATCTATCGTCTATCTATCTACTATTGGTTCTATTTCTCTAGAGAACACTGACTAACATCCTCACTTTTCCCCAAGTGTTGGAAGAGGCTTTAAGGAAAGAATTCCTTATTTTAAGGCTATGCATTCATCTGCCCAAACACATCTACAAATTCGCTGAGGTCAGGGAAAGACCCTATACTCCCGAAGCTCCCCTAGCATTTGAATAGTTTCACGACCATCTAGAAGGTGCTTGATAACTACTTGGAAACCTTATGAGGCTGGACTAGGCGTAAGGAACTCTGGTGCTGGTCTTGGCTAGCTGTGGGAGTTTAGAGAGGTTACAGAAGCAGAGACAGATAAGCTGATCTCAGAGGCCCTTTCCTGTCTGACGGTGAAGACCGAACTGAGAAGCTTAGCTCATGTGTAGGGACAGATTTCAACCCGTTTGGTAAGGGGCTAACAGTCAGGGGAGGGGCAGAACACATTGACCTCCATTAGATTTACTCATAATTTCAATTACATGGGAGGATGGCGGAAAATAACCTTTCTTGACCTCTTGGACCTAGGGCAGTGATCTTTGATCTCTTCTGGGTCCAGAGTACTTTATGAATCGGATCAAGGTTATGGTCTTCGTGTATGAATGCAGGGATTTCCAGGGGTCCCTGCATTTAACATTAAGATCTTCTGGCCAAACTCCAAATCATCAAGCTCACGATTTGGCCAAAGATGTTTAAAAACGACTCAAGAGCAAAAGTTTGCTTCTCTCTCAAAAGCCTTCCAGCTCTACAGTCATCTCCAGCTCTTGGAGACAAGTCGTTTCTACAACTAGAGAGGTCAAGAAATCATGTCTTTTCTCTAGTTTTTAATAAGTGAAGCTCCAGGGGCTTCAGCTAAGCGCCCAGCAGAGATCAGAGTATCTGCGATCAACCGATTGGCCTGTTTGGCTCTAAGGGGAGAGCCCCAGGTTGCCTCCATTTTTTGAGAGATCTGGCTTCTGCTCCTGACCTCCTTGGCCTCGGTTCCCCCATCTGGTCCAGTCGCTCCCAAGCCCTCCGTCAAGCTCCAGTGTCCTGTCATCCGTGAGTCCTCGACACCTGTGTGGCGCTGGGAAAACCGTCTAAGAAGTCATGACTGTCCCCTAACTTCGGTCTGCTCCCGTCACTGAGGAAATTCCTACCCGGAGAGCGACTTCTAAAAGCGGCCTGCCTGGCAAGCGTTTGGTTTCCAGAGGCCTTTCATGGGAGGGCAGGGAACGGAGGCTTTTGGGTTTTCTGCTCTGCTCTGGGAAGAAATTTATTAAATAAACCATCTCAGAGGGCAGATGTCCACTGGGCACACGTATGTGTCCGAATGAAACCCTCGCCCAACGAACCAGAAAAGGCAGGCCAGCGGCAGGGGCTCAGCTGTGCCCTGAAGAAACAGAATCTCTCCTCCACTCTGAGGCAAACTCCCACTTTCATGACTCACCTCCTCCCATTCCAGAAAGTCCTGCTCAGGAATTAATTTATGGGTCCTGTCCAGAGGTCTTTAAGTAAACAGTGCTACCAGGCCTTTCAGCTACCCAGACAAGCTTAATTTCAGGCCCTAGGGAGGAAGCTAATGACTTGTAGTGACTTTGCTATTGTTTTCCGAAAACAATTTGACTTCCTTTCAGATTAGCCTCTGAATTCCTTCTTTACAAATTAAGGCGCTGGAGCCAAGGAAGGGCTGAGCTCACCAGCTCTGCGGCACAATGCCCCAGGGCAAGTGCTTCTTTCTGTGACCTGTTACAAAGATTCTTTAGGGGATGTGGCGAGGGGGGTGGGGGCAGGCGGACCTGGAGACGCGACACCCTTTCAGAATGGAAGGGACCTCTGTGCCTCTGCTTCTCCGCTGAGACCTCGCCTCCATGTCGGAGCATGTGACAATAACGAAGGGGTGCAACAAACTCAGCTTTGGAGTACGTGGAGCAGAGGAGGAGGAGGGACGAGGACCTGTCCCTCACCGCTCTGCCCCCTTCCCCACTACTATCGTCACTCAGAAGCGAAGCCGATGACCCGCCAACCTCTGGTACCCTTCGTACACGCGCCCGCTTCAGCACCTGCTGCGTTGCAGTCCACAAAGGACAAACTCGTGAAGGTGGAGTTACTGTGACCACGGTACAGACGGCGATGTTGAAGCCCCGTGGTTTGCCTGTGGGCGCACAGGTGAGGGACAGGGGATGGACCCTGTCTCCCGTCTTCTGACTCCAAGGTACAACCTCTTTGATGACCTCTTTTGAAGAGGCCATGCAGATGCAAAGAGAAGTCTTCTGGCCTGACCCGGCAGACTCTGGCCTACCATCTGAGAAGTGAGTCTTCGTGTTAGATGAGAATCTACATCTGAAATTTACTGGGCGTGGGGTTTAAGTGACAGGTCCTCGTCCCTCCTCCTCCTCTGCTCCACGTACTCCAAAGCTGAGTTTGGGGAGCTATTTCTGAACCTTCCTCTATGAGAGAGACACAGTGGAAGTTCAAAGCAGAGTGGCCGGTCCCTTCTGGCCGTGAAAAAAGATCCCCACTGGCTTTCTCTGGCAGTCTGAACCCCATTACACAGACACCTAGACTCCTTCTTATGGTGCTTGTGGGGACTTTTATTTTTGAAGGGAAGTAGACTTTCTTACCTTCTGCCACTGTCGATCACCGCTCTGCCCCCTTCCCCACTACTATCGTCACTCAGAAGCGAAGCCGATGACCCGCCAACCTCTGGTACCCTTCGTACACGTGCCCGCTTCAGCACCTGCTGCGTTGCGGTCCACTAAACGATGCGCAGGGCCCTCTCCCCAGCCATGGGGAGCATTGTGTCTCATTCATCACCGCACGCCCAGCCCTTGCTCATGGTGTGCGCTCAGCACACCGTCACTGAATTAACGACGGGCGAATGAATGACTCTACGGAGCAAGTCCCGTTCCTCAGAGTCTGGGAGGAGGGTGCCGTGAGGGGAGCGCAGAGTCACCTGGGACAGGAGTCATCATGCTCAGGTACAAAGGGAAGCTTACACGGGAACGGCACCTTTGGATGGCCATGACCTGCGTGGCCATCTCTGGCGGCCTTGTTCAAAGGGGGCAGTGAAGGGGGCATAGGCAGTTACAACTAGTAATCACGGTGGCACCATGTTTCCATGGTAAAAATCCTACCATGTACCAAGGACTCCCCTATCTATAATTTAATTTTGATCTTTAGAACAGAAGTATGATTCGTTGTATGCTGTCTATCTAGACATGTTTCGTATGTGTATTATATATATAATTAGCACTCGCTACCTGCCTAACATATATCTCATTCAATCTTCATGTGCAATCTTTAAGTTTGAAGTTGCTGTATCATCCTCATTTTACGAGCGAGCCAGATGCCGTTATAAGAGAGAAAAATTTTTTTCTCTGCCCGTTAGGTTGGTTAGGGGCACAAAGACAGATTAATAGGAGAAAAAGAGGTTTATTCACATGCCTAGGGAAGCTAACGAAAGGAGCCAGCTCACTAATGGCTAAAGGTAGAGCCTTATACATTTAACTTCGTAGAGAAAAGAGAGGGAGGAGAAGAGGCTTCTATGGGAGGAACGAATAAGTTTTTTTAGGAAAGACAAATAGGTTTTCGGAGAACAGACGGGAGGTGAGAAAGGGCGCGGTGACGTTGGTCGGTGCAGGGGTCTGTTTCTCCACGGCCGTGACACGCCCGCAGAGTGGGTTTCCAGCAGCCTCATTTCCCCGTAGCTGCTGCTTTTGGTCCGATCAGAGAAGCTCCAAGAAAGCTTCTTTCTGCATGTGATGAACCTTGGACGTCTTTAACTTAATCTTCAGCCCATTTCCCGGGTTCCAAAAGGGGCCCCACGTGGCACAGAGGATCACACAGCTGCTGAGGGGCGGAGCCCAGATCTGAACTCGCATGCTGTTAACCACGAGGTTACCGGCCCCTAACCCTGTCCATTCTGCCGTGAGCGTTCAGCTGACTGAATGTGACACTAAACTTGAAAAAACAGGGAATTGTCTTAATCTCCTATGCGCCTCCGACCCTCTGTGATAACTTGACTCCAGGAGCTAAAGTTGAATCTACACACCCATGTGGGAGCAGATGTAAAACCTTTGTTTTTGAATTAGGTTTTGACCATCATCGGCTAGATTACGAAGACAGGCTCGGGGTAGTGCATCTCTATTTTACATGCCAGCAAATGTCCTTATTTTGGAGTGATTTGTCGGAAGGCACCTGGGTTAATGGCATATTTGGCAGAAAGTTTCTCGACCTTGTATTCTATGATTTTTGCCAATAGAATCATACCTCAGACTTGACCGAAAGCGCCTTTCCAAATAAAGGAGACGCAAACCCTTTTTAGTCTTTGAGAGGTAGGTAGGCGAGGTTAGATTTGTTTGAGGAGGAAAAGGTTTACTCCAGCTACGCACTGCACACCCGAGACACTACTCGTATTTGAACCAAATTATCATAAGACGCCCAGGCTTCTTGCTTTATAGGACTTCCCTTCAGATCTAGAGGGCAAATCCCATCCCAAGATCTCCAGAGAAAGGTCCCAATTTTTGTCTTAGGGTGAAATACTTGGACTTGGGACTTGCAGAGCTGCACCCCTTCACTGCCCTCATGCCCTGACTTCAAAGAGAGAGAGAATCAGGCTTGGCTGGTCCTGGATCACTCCTCCTCCCTCCTCCTCCCCTCCCTCCTCCTCCTCCCCCTCTCCCCCCGCCCCCCCTTCTCCCTCACTCCTCCTCCGTCTCACGTCCATGGAGGCCGCCGGCCCAAGCCCCCCCAACAACAGAGTTCTTCCATTTGGGATCCCAAAAGATCACATCTGCCTTATGCCCAAGCAGAGGTATGGAGGTGACTTTGATCTCTTCTTTGGGATTAAAACTTGAGATGTATTGAGAGTAGCTTCATAGACCAAAGCACCTGGGCTGAGGAAGTCTGAATGTTATTTTTTCTTTCCTTCTGCTTCTTGTAATAGGGTGTTCGTGCCCATTTAAGCCACTATCTGGAAAGTAAAAGTCTGAGGGGGGACAGTTTATGCCTGTGGTGTCTGCATCTCCGCCGGCAGAAAAGCGTGACCCGAGCCCACTAACCACGGCTCCAATTACGCACTTACACCCTCCGGTGAGGCACGGGGGACTCGCTGCTCTTACAATTAGCTACGGCAGGACGTACCTGCATGCATCATCCTTGCATGCGGGCTCAAGGGAGAAGGCTCTTTAAACATCTGGACCGCCGCGCCTTGGGAAGAGCCCTCGCAGAGCTAGAGACTCGCTGGGTGGAGGAGACATTGCGAGGTCTCCTCGCTTGCCCTCTCGCCTCTAGGGAGAAGCAAGAAAGAAGCGCTTTTCAAAATGCCACCTTTGAAAGACTTGTAAAAACGGGGAGTGTGTCTCTTCCTGAACATCTCCTGCAGGCGCTGTGCCGTCTTCACGGTCACGGCCACACACAGCCCCTCCTGCGAGGGCTGGACGCCACGCTCCCTGCGGCCTCCCCTCTGACGGGGCGGTCGGTGGCACGATGCCTCCTCCCGCCGTGGAGAGAGAAGCTCTGCCCTACACCGGGCAGACTTCGCTCCGCTTCGCAAAGGAACCGCCGTGGCTGGGTTCCTGAACTTCTCCGAGTCTGAGTTTTCTCTTTTCGTAAGATGGGAATAGCGTAGTGACGCTGTCGGGCGAAAACTCCTGGCGGGCAGAAGCCTTCGATGAGGTCCTCCCCGCACATGACAGGAACCTGTTTTCCAAACGATTTTTTTCTCTCATATAATTTAACACTATTGTGTTATCACGCATCGAGGACAAATATATACAGAATACAGCCTTTTATAGTAATTAGGTTGTCTAAATAGACCTTTTCTGCTATTAGAATGTCAGCTTCTTGTGGACAAGGGACGGCCCTTGTCTCTCATAGGCTCGCCCGCAGGAGCGGCCAGCGAAGCCTGGTCCAGGAGACCCCGATGGCTGGTTCAGACGATCTCGAGAAGGCCGTCTTTCTGTCTTTTCGTCTCCAAGTGGAAGAACGTGAAGTGTGCCCAGCGCGGAGCCCGGCACGTGGTGCGCGCTGAACGACACCCCACTTCAGCAACGACACCCCATTTCAGCAGCCTTCCCTTGCAGGCGTTACTTACCAGTGCATTGGCCAGATCCGGGTTCCTCTCTAAACCTGCCCTGAGTTCTCCGAATTTTCCGATGTGTAGAGACGGACCAAGACACCTCTAAGACCCACCCTTTCTTAAGCTGAACGTGAGGATGGAGGGGAGGGCTCTGCAGACCCTCAGGTGCCACCCCTGGCCCTTGTTTCACACCTGGGGCATCAGGTATCTGCTCATGATGTCCTTCTTAGACATGAAGTGACAGCCAGATTCGGCCCCTTGGGACGATCGCTCCAGATCCGTAGCCCAAATGATATTTTCCTTGTTTTCATCAGAATCTTAACTGAGCCTGAGAGGAAGCCAGGGAAGGATAAACCAGACTTCTGACGGCCTTGACAAAGCGGCTCTGCTTTGGGCCATCGACACACACTCTGTCCTCGATGCCACGTGGAGTGAAGCGCCTGGCTGGAAGGCCGTTTGGCTTTGCTGAGCCGGTCCAAGGCTTCCACCTCTCCCAGCCCCGATTCCGACTTCCTGGATCACTTCCAGCCACCCGTCCAGTTTCTTCACTGCTTGATTTCTCTACCTGCCAGGCAAGGTGGGCGCATTTACCTCCTGTGCCTTTGCTCTCTGCAGGATGGTGGGTGTGCCTACAGGTCAGCAATTCTTTCCTTCTGGGCATTCGGAGGAAAGTGGCATCCCCCTTTATCCCCAGCCCTGCCCCTGGCTCGATTCTCCTGATCTGGGAATTAACACTCCACAAAACCTTCCCCACTCTCAGATTATCTTTCAACTGGGACTCATGGGTTCTTTAACTGGCCATCTCCATAAGGTGTTTCCAGGAGCCTCAGCTTTTGAAGAGTGGCTGGGATGGAAGAACAAAGCCACAGAGTGGGGACGGTCTCTGTTTTGGAGAAGAAACTGGGTGTCATCAGAGTTTTCTATGGTTTCACAGGCTGAATTCTATTCTAGGAGTTCGGTCCAGCTAGGGTAGGCATAGGCAGGAGGAAACAGGTATTGTACTGTACTGCATTGTATTGTGTTGTTTTGTATTGTATTGTATTGCATTGTATTGTACTGTATTTTGCAGTCACATCCACAGCGCTCACCACGTATCAGACGTTGTTCTAACTGCCTTACGCACGCTCATTAGTCCTTGTGACAACCACAGGAGGTAGCTATTATTATCCCCAATTTACAGTTGAGGAAACCGAGAGGCGTGGCGGTTCCCTCGCCCCATGTCATGCAGCCAGTAAGTGGCGGAGCCAGGGTTCAAACGCAGGCGGGCGGCCCCAGGATGTGCCCTGACGCTGCGTAGGAAAAATGGGGAAACCGGCTAAGGGATCAAGAATCCTGCATTCGCTTCTCTTCAACAGGCTGATACCTCCCTGGCTGACACAGGAAATTCGGCCCCAAGTTCTCTTCCCTCTTGCGGATCCTAAGCTTATTCACCGATGAAAAACACTGCCCACCGAAGAAACAAACGGTTTTGCAAAACGTTGGAAAGTTTGTGAACGGCGCTCTATGTGGACGTGGTAATGGGGGGTGAAGGAGGGCCTCTGGGATCCGCTCAGTCTCTGCCGCCCACTTTACTGCGTGTGACACTGGCAAGTGGCCTTGGCTCTCTGGGCCTCAGTTCCCCCGGTGTAGTCCAGACGACCTCTTGGGTTTTCTTCTAGCTCTGACATTGGTGGGCTCTCGGTCACTGGCTTGTCTGGTTTCTGTCCAGTCCCCGTAGCCTCTGTGGTTGGTACTGACCACGTCCCCGTGAGTCCATGGCCAAGCGGAGAGGAGCTAAGAATGAGAGAGAGATGCCTCTCCTTCTGAACTTGCTCGCCAGCGACAGTGACCTAACGAGAGACGACGGTACTTCCACTGGCCCGGTTCCAGCTGGAGACCCGCATGCTCGCGTGGCAAGAGCAAAGAGGTGCATTTTGGCACTGGCGGGAACTTCTAATCCCGACTCCACCATTTACTAACGGGGGCGCCACGATCGTGTGACTTAATTTCTTTGAACCTCCATTTCCTCGAATGTGAAGTGTGGAAATGTCTGCCTTGCAGAATCGGAAGCTGCAAGGATTTCAGCGAAATAAAAATAGAACATGTATATGCGTGTGTCGCCCCCTCCCAGGGCTCGGCGCGTGGAGGGGACTCTCTCCCCGTCAGAGGAGGAGGAGAGGATATGATCCCGGTGGTGAGGGTGCCCCATCCCTGTCCTTTGGAACTGTCAGGTGACCCCGGTGTCTATTCTGAGTGCTGGCGGTTGTGATTCCTGAGACCATGTTCCCCGTGGCAGCTGGTGCTCAGCTCACCCATGTGGGCATAAAAGTCCCAGAAAGACCTGTTCCAGGGTGAGTGTCCCTTTATCTGGCGACAGGGAAAGGACGGGGAAGAGGAGTCCCCGGTGGTCCCAGTTTCCCTACCCTGGCCCCAGGAGCCTGACTGAGGAGGCTCAGCAGAGGGCTGGGCGGGCAGGGCTGCGGGCGGCGAGCGCAAGGGCTGTGGCCACCGTGACAGTGACCAGTGACGGCCGGCCGGAGGGCGGCGGGGAGGAGAAGGGCTCTGCCTCCTTCTGGGGAGCCCCGCGGTGAGGACAGGCTGTCAGGAGGCAGAGGGAAGAAAACTTTTTAAATGAGCAAAGAGTCTAAGAGCTCAGCACAGAGCGGGAGGAGGAACCGGGGTGGGGAGGAGGAAGGGGGTGGAGAAAGAGTAAGTAGGGAAGGGGGGAGGAGGGGAAGGCGACAGACCAGGTCACCGGTCAGGGCGAGGAAGGAGCAATGACAATCGAGAAACCAAGGGACAGGCTGGCCTTCTGTAGAAGGCGGCCAGAGGCCCAGGGGAACAGCCCAGCGAGCAGAAGGTAAGGTGGACTTGAATTTGAAGAGATAAAACTACCCGTTGGAGGGAAGGCGCCAGAAGAGAGAGCCTTGAATTCCAGGCTGGCTAAGGACAAGCTCCTGCTGGGTACCTGCGGGCTCTCCGCCCCCCCCATCCCTCCTGTGGACAGATTAAGGAGGCTGGTTTAGGAAGCCAGATAAATGACTTCCTTGGTTGACAAGGAGTTGTGGAAGGGTCGGGTGGAGGGCAGAGGCGCTGGCCCACCCCTGCGGAGCTGCGAGCTCCGGGCACCTTCCCGGGGTCCCCAGGCCATGTCCAAGCACTTTGGTTACGATGGAATTGGCCCTTGAAAAAACCATCGCTGTTTCGCGATGCTTCCTTGAAGCTTGGAATCGTTTTTGAAATGCTTTCCGTAACATCTAGGGGAGTGTTTTGATTTTTTTTTTTCTCCTTAAGGCATGTTGGATGGTTTAAAAATATTCCCTGTTTAGTTTCCTGCGGAGTATCATGGTCCGCGCTGTGGCTCGTGAGCAATCTGGCCTGCCACGCGCTGTCCTGTCTGTGGAGAGAGGCTGGTGAGGCCCGGAGGGGCACCTGGGAGGGGCGCCCGCTGGACGGTCCCTTAGGTCCTGGGCGCAGGGCGAGGGCGAAGGCTGCAGGGCGGCCGGGTTCCTGTCAGTCCCTTGACCTCTCTCCTGAGCACGTGGCACAGGAACCCGGACCCGGGTGCAGGACTTGGGATCTGGGGCGCTGAGTGGCTGTGTGACCCTCCCCCTCTGGGCCTCAGTTTCCTCGGCTGTAACGCGAGGGGTCTGAAGGAGGGGGACCGCTCTGGTTTCATTCAGCAGCTACATCGTGCGAGGCTGCGATGCCCTAGGCTCAGACGCAACTCAGTCACTGCAGAAAGGAAGCGGGCACCAGGCCTTGCCGGGCTCACCGCGCCTCCGTCCAGTTTTCTCTCCCAGTTTCTCCCCGCGGAGGCTCCCCTGGCTCCTAACCCCCCAGCATCTCACTGGGCCGCTTCCTGAACGAGCTCCGGCACCCCGGGGCTGAGAAGGAAGGGCGCTGGAGGAGCACGGGACATGGGGGCGCGGACCCGGGGGGAACCGGCCACACTGGACAGAGAGAGCCCAAGGCCCGCGTGCGGAGCCGTGGAGCTTCCATTTGCCCAAGGGGTGACCTCACGGCTGGGGGCATGAGCCGGTATTTAGGGGCATCCGAGCCTGACTTTTACGTCAGCCGGCCAAGCGGCCTCCATCCCTTCCCCCCACTGCCTCCCGAGCCGCAGCCCAGTCCAGACCCTGATTCACCACTCTCTGGGGACAGCTGTGAACTCGCCACCTTCCTGCCAGGCTCCCCAGGGCGGCAGAGCGCCCTCCAAGCTTTTCCCTCCGGCAGTGACCGCCGTGAGCACGGTGGAGGATCCTGGGAGGTGTGCTCCCTGGCTTCTGACCCGGCACCCCGGGCACCCCCTCGCCCAGACCTGTGATGCCCCAAGGGCCGCGGCACTGCCACAAGCAGGTGGCCCTGCCCTGCCACTGCCTTGGAGCTCCCGAGATGCCCTTGCTGGGCTCTGAAACTGGTCCTCGTTCCTGTCCCCCAGCTGCCCTGTTCCTGTCCCCTCTCCTCGTACTGGCTCAAAGGCCAAGGCCACTAGGACTGGAAAGGTCTCTTAGATTGCCAGCCAACCTCTTCTTTGACTAATAAGGAAAACGAGGCGTAGGACAGGGAAGTGACTTGCTGGAGGTGACACAGTCAGGGCCAGACAGTCGGGAGCCCACCCTGCTCACGCCCGCCCAGGGCTCCTCCACTCGGCCGTGGTTTCTGAGCCTCTGTCAACCCTCAAGCCTTCCTGCTTCTCCCGCTTAAGCATCTCTACAATCCCGTTTTGTGGCAGTGACACCCACCTGCCCACTCGCTCCTCACCTGGTGGGCGGGGCACGTGCAGGGGACGGTTCTGGGCATTAGCAGCCAGCACGTCTGCCACAGTCCACCTCTCGGATCCTTGGCTGATCCCACGTCTGAGCCCAGCCTGTTAAAACGGGACAGGGAGCCCGTGTGGGTCAGTCAGGGCAGGAGCTACGAGACCTGCACCTGCCTAGGCTTTGTCCCCTGCCCCAGGGAAGACCCCACCTACCGGGGGATCCTGGCAGCTTGCGTGGGAACTGGCCTCCGCATAGACTCGAGGATTGAGCTGACCGAAGGGGAGAGATGCTCGTTTTTGCTGGAAAGCTTCGAGTTTCCTAGAGAAGAAACTGCCTTCCTTTTCCTAGTCAGGAGCTGCTAGCTCCTGGCAAATGACAGCTTGATGCCGCTTTGTGAATCGGTTGTTTCTGACATATTAGCAAATCGCGGGCAAGAAAAATCCAGCCTTCATACAATCCACTCCCTTTGGAGGTGTCAGAATCAGAGGTACTGAAATAGCGCAGAAGATTTGCGTCCAGGGGTAGGATACAAGGGAGAGCCTGGGCATTCAGTCACATTTGGGTTAGACGTTCAACTGTGTGACCCGTGGGCGACTTATTTAATGTCTCTGATCTTCAGTTTCTGTGTCTTCCAAAGAGATTAGTAAATACCTTCCTTGTAAGTTTCACAAGGATTAAATAAAATAATGTCTTTAAAATGGCTGTCACAGACTAAGTACTCAACGAACAATACAAAAATAGGGTGAATCCACATCATCTGGTCCTCGGCCCCAGCCTCTTCGAATTGCATCTCATTTGATGCAAGGACCTTTCCAGGAGGTCCTCGCCGTGACATGTAATTCTGAGAAAGTTTTGCTTGGTCTTATGATCATAGATCTTTTTTTTTTTTCTGGAACTACTTCTGCTGACCTCTAAGCCGGAACTCAGGAAATCTAGATTTGTTTCTCGGCTTTGCCACTAACTTGCCATACTATCTATCACAAGTGGGTGAGACACACACTCCCCAGATGTTTTAGCTTGGAGCTGGAAGGGCCTTAGCAACCATCCAGCTCATCCGCTTGCTTCTGCCCACAAATGAACGCAGGCTCAGGTCTGCCTCGTCAGAACAAAACAGTCAAAACTGGAAAGAGCCTCTTTTACGAGGCCCTTGTTCACGGGGCTTCTAGAATTTTCATCGAACCTGGCATCTCACGATTCAGAACTTCCGGAGAGGGCAGCGGTGGTTGGGGGAGGGGAAGCCCCTTCCCCTCGGGTCACAGAGTAGGCAGCTTCCTATTTCTCTCCCAGGTAGATCCGAGCCGGTCTCGAACCTGCCATTGTGGGCTCGGCTTCAGTTCTGGTGGTTAGATTCAGAGGGCGGGAATCACACGTGAAGCTCACGTGTGATCACGGACTCACAAGGAGTCCATGTTCGTGCTCAAAGCTTGAGTGAAAGCAAGTTCAGAGGCAGGCTGGGCCGATTACGAGCACGAGAGGGGCCTCACCTGGCCGGAACCCCGCGGCCCCTTCCTCTTCGCCCCGGCATCCTCCTGCCTAATGAAATAACCAGTCGACAGATTAATACCCTTCCCAGGACCCTGAGAGTCCCCCTCCCCCTCCTGGGGCCTCTTGGGGGTCCTTGCTATGTCACTCTAACCAGACTGCTGTACCATCCAATTCTGCATCAAGTTGGCTAGTTGGATTATATTTGAGAAGACTTTTTTTTTTTTTTCTGGAAAGGTCAGAAAAGAAAAACGGAGAACGAACACTGAGCACCTACTGTGTGCCAGGTACTGTTCTAGGTGACGCCACATGTCCACACAGTGTTTAATCTCCACGAGTAAACGTTCCCTTTTTTTTTCCAGCTGAGGAAGAAATTGAGAGGTCAAGTGACTTGCCTAAGATCACATCACTAGAGCGTGATGCAGGCAGGGTTCCAATCCCGCTTTCTCAGGAACCACGGGTCCCTCCACCTAACTATTTCTGGGTCCTTTGCTCTCATTATGATCTGACATCGATGAAACACCAGAGCCTGCTGTCTGGCCAGCGAGAACCCGGCCGTGGACGCTGCCGCAGCCAAGAGCACTGACTGGCTAAAAAAGGAAATAACTTTCTATATGTGAATCGTGGCCAAATGGTGGCAGAGGCTGAAGTCTGGGAATCCCGACCAACGCGAGCTGAGGGCCCCGATGTAATTGTTAATTCTGCGAGCTGCACGTGCACGAGGTGGCCGGCCAGCGAGCCCCAGGCGACAAGGAAAAATGCTGGGCCCCCGTGGGGACGCAGGAAAGCCCTGCTGGGGAGCTAAGGGACTGGAGTTCTCCACGCAGGTTCGTCCCCAGCTGTCAGTCCGGGGTAGGGCCTCCTTGATTTTCTTTCTCTTTTAGAGACACAGAGAGAACATGGGCTTTAGAGTCAGGTTCAAGGCCCTGACGTGGCATTCGCTAGTTGGGCGACTTTGTCCAGGTGACGTAGCCTGCCAGACTCGGTTTTCTCATCTGTAAAATGGGATAGCGCTGCTTCCGTAGCTGGGATAATGCTGCTTTCCTAGGCAGGTCCACGTAAGGGTTGGAAAGCAGAGGTGGACAGGGTTTCAAACGCGGGAAGCTCTCCACTCAGTGCTATCTGTTATCATTGTTACTTAATTTCCCTGGACGCCAGTCTTCCTTTTGTATCAGAGTAAGGGGTCAACTTTGATCTCTAGATTCCTTTCGGCTCTACCGTATGATGAATCTAAGACAAGATGGTGGAAACTATAAATGTAATTTTCATTAATAACTGCACAGGTATCAATCAACCCCCTTGAAGGGGGCGTTGATTAATACAGATCTCCCAGTATTTCATCGTAATTGAATATCTCCATTTGCCAGTTCCTCCCGTCCACTCCTTACATATATTTCTTCCTCCAGCGTTTTAGGAAGGAAAATGACTTACCCCAGCCTAATTCTCCTTCTCCACTTTGCCTGCTCCTTCCACGTCCTTGGCTTTGAAACAACTGTCTGCCAGCAGGGTGTCTCTGAGCAGAGGCTCTGTCTTTGCCAGAATAAAATAATCAGATTGAAAGAGGAGTTAATTATCTGCCACTGGCTGGGGTAGGAGGGAAACTAAGGCGATATTTTGTCTCAGCCATCTGTCTCTATTTCCTCTCACTCAACTCTATGTCCCTCGGCCCTCTCTAGTGATCAAGGGTCAGGGGTTCAAGGTTCAAGGTTCAGAGGGCCCCCCCACCAGACTTCTAATTCTGAGAAAGTTGCCCAAACCGCCCAAGTCAATAGCTGCAGCTCCATCATATACCCGGTTCTTTCCCCAGAGGCTGAAGCTGCTACCCCAGACCTAAATCAGGAAAAGAATGTAAATTTTAAATGTAAGAATTACCCCCAACCGTTTACAGATTAACTCCCTATGCTAACAGTCCTCGCACAAACATCTCTGGGGCCGGCATCTTAGGGAAAAGTGTCTAGCCCTTGACTGGTAAGAATTTTCAAGAAAAGAACTTGAGTCAATTTCGATAGAGTCTAGCTAAGAGCTGGGTGCGAAGCCACCTCCGCTGCTGACGAGCTGTGTGATCTTGTCCCTGTCACCCTGTCTGAGCCCCGTAAAAGGGGACGGGGCGGTCCCCGCTTCCTCAGTCTGTTGCGACACTCAAATGAGCAAATATACATTAAAAAGGTTGCAGAGTGCCTGGCACACAGAGGAGTCTTAATCAGTGTGATTTGATTATTCCTATGATCACCTAGATTCAAATTCTCTCTTCGTTTAACGCTGGGTGAACTAGAAAATGGAGCTGAGCCTCTCCAGGGACAGTGAAGGGTACTGAAGTCACCGAGGATCAAGACCACTTTCTCACGCGATCCTCTCCATTTTAGGGAGAAACTGCTGGGTCGAGGGGACCGTGGAAAAAGGTCCACTAATGAATATGGTACAGAAGAGTTCTGAGGTGACGGTCACCTTTTCTGTTTCACTTTATGAAGCCACCGTTGATGTCTGGCATCACTTAGGAACCCAATAAACACTTTCCGAACCAAGTCGCGCTGACAGGACACCGTGTCCAAGGCTTTAAGCGAGGTCCTTCGGGTCTTTTTGTGACAGAATTCTTCACTGGGCAGCAGGTCAACCCTGCCCTGTGCCACATCCCAATGGACAGTGGGCAGAATTACAGGGCGGGGCCAGGGGCTGGTATTATTACTATGAATAACAACCTTTACTGAGAACCCGAGATTTGTTAGATACTGTCCAGAACAGGTGTCATCGTCCAAAATTAGACTCAGACTCTGCAGAGTGGTCTTATAATCTAATTTTGACAAACATGGGGGAGCTCCCCAGTGACCCCGGGGTGGGGGTGGGGGGAGGACGCAGAGAAGGGATAGTCCGCGCCGACAGAATCTGCTTGAGACGCATCTGTGCTGCTCAGCTGGGTGGACGGCTCTGTCACGGGCAAAGGGAAGGCTCAGGGGCTTTCGTCTCTTTGGTGTCCTGGTCACCACGGTCATGGTGCAGTGTCCCTCGGCCACCTTCCCAAGTAGGCCCATCTGCTGTCATGAGGTGTTTTGAGGGACCCAAATGCCATAGCGGTTTTCTTTAAAAGTAACGAATCAACTCCCAGGGGTGAGGCACAATAGTGAGCACTAAGCAGGAGGAAGGGCGAAGATTTCAGAGGGAGGGGACGGAGAGGAAGGATACGCGGTGTGTCTTCAAGGGGCTCGGGGTTGAGCTGAGAGACAACACACAGCCAGTAGAGAGAATAACTCACTTGGCGAAACCGAACTGAATTATTCTTCATAATCGCTTCCTTCGCTTCACTAAAGGGTCAAGTTGTAAAAGCGTGACAAAATATTTTCGATCGAGTAAAAATCCGATTCTCTAAAGTATTGTCACTAAACGGGAGAGTCGGAATGAAATCGCCGGGCTGCCTGGGATTGGGGTTGGGGGTTGGGGGGAGCTGGGGGTGGGAGCCGATTATGGACCCAAGGGGGAAGTGTAGGCTCTATAGAGAGAGATGGGAGGGCGGGCGGCGGGGGTGGGGGGAGCGCTCTGGTGAGCACCGGACCCTATCACGCTCTGGACTGAAGCCCTGGATGTCCGCACTAGACTTTGCTTCTTCGAACGAGCCTCTTCTCTTCCCTATCTGTCTCTTCCTCTGCAAAACAGAGGCAGCACCCATCACCCCACCAAGCAGTTTTCAGGATTCACCCTTTCAACCATAAAAATTGAGTGTCTCTACGTCTTGAATGTATTCAGACTTGAACAAACAGCTCTGGTCCTGCCCTCTCGGAGTCAACAAGAGAATGTAGGAGAAGCATATTTTGAATCGTGTAAGGGTTTATTTTTTATCACTGGACTTTAGAGGGAAGAGCTGAGTCTCCCTGGGGTCACTTTGCAAACTCACCACTACACCAAACACTTTTTTTCAGCCATTCAGAAAGCATTTATTATGTACCTAATGAAAGAACCCTAATGGAATAAGAATACAAAGCAGGAGACAGGGCTTTGGCCTTTGAGACGTCTAGTACCCATCTGAGGGCAAAAGCTGTTAAATAAAGGGCACGAATTATGCCTGAATCCATGAACTTGACATCTATCTCTCGCTGAGCGCCTAATATGTGCCAGGCTTGGTACCACTCATTTTCAGTCCCCAGAACAGTGGTAGGCACACAGTAGGGACTCAGAAAAGTACTTGTGCGTTGGCCGATGGACAAGAACTTTTTGGAGGATAAATTTAAAGCAGCATGCAACCGAGTGGGAGAAGGTGCCCCACCTGCTGCAAGGCGACTTGGTCTTCGGGAGACATCGAAGGGGCCGAGGGAGATTTGAGAAGACGTCTCCGCTGTCTAACTCAGATCTGCGGGGTCAGAAGAAAGGTCCCGGCTGAGTTTATGTTCATCTGTGTTGCCTAAGTTGGGTTGCTGTGGAAACACTGGCTGCGGAGGGAGGCGACGCAGCCAGCGCGAAGGGGAACGCTGGGCCGGGAATGCGGATGCTGGCATTTTATTCCTGGCCCTATAACACGTGGAGTAAGGTTACGACGTGAGTCCTGCTCCCTGCACACAAGTGCCTGCCTTCGGCCCTTTCTCTCATCCAAGCTCCACGTCCTGCCACGAGCTCTCTGGCATCTGCTCCGGACGTGTTGCTTTGTCTCGGGATACGACGCCCTGGAAGAGGATGCTGAAGGTTCTGGGGTGAAGACGCCTCGGGGCTGGGATGCTCTTGTCCAGGTTCTAGGAACTGTCTGCTTTCACCGTGGATGATTCGGAACTCGTGTCGGTTGCAAAGGGCTGTAGAGTTCCATTCTCCAGGGATCTCTGGAGGGTCCCGACTGAGCGAGGCCCTCCCCGGCCCCCTACGCCAGAGCCGGCCTCCCGCCACACGTGCCTGTCGCCCTTCCTTCAGTTGTCATATCGTGCTTTATTGCAGTTACGTGTTTAATTTCTCCCCTTCGTGAAAGGAAATAGAGGCGGCTAAGCTGGGTAAAGGCGGGGACCCCGCGTTTGTCTTTCTAACTGCTGATTCCTCAGTGCCCACCTGATGCCTGGCACCTGCGACCCACTCAACAAACTTTATCAAACGGAGGGAGCACGAGGAACCGAGAGAGCAAGCTGAGAACTCGTGGGCCGTGGACGACACGCGTGTACCGGGAACTGCGGAGCTTTCGGTAGTGGCTCCGTGCGGGGAACAGGGGGAGGAGGTGGAGTGAGGCTGTGCTGTGGACGGTCTCGAGTGCAAGTTTAAGAGTCTGGACTTTATAAGGTGTAGGAAACCCGCGAAGCTCAAAGCTAAGGCGGCGGGAGATATTACCATTGTACTGGATACTCTATTCGTGGCATGGACAGCTTCCTTTGCCCCTCCTAAGGCACTTCCTGCCAAGAAAGGAATAATAACCTACCAAGCATTTAAATTCCACACAGCCGGGAGACTCAATGACTATGTAATCTACAAGTCTCTTTGGCTTAGGTTGTGGGGGACCCACAGGGACCCAGTGTAGCGGGGAGACTGACTTCAGCCGGGGACTTTTCCTATTATAAACCGAGCAGCTCGAATGTGGTAGCAAGTTTAAGTTTCTCTGACCTTGCCTGAGTCGTCCGGAAAGTGACAAATGAGATGTCCTTTCTCCTCCTTGCCCTTGACGCCCAGGGGGTCTGCCCCACCCCCAGGCACCCTTTCCAGCCCTGTCCGATGTCCCACGTCGTGCCCCTCTGTGCCCTTCCAGGTGGGACTCGCTGGACACACACGAGGGAGTCAGCAGCGAAGCCTCTTGGCGGCCCACGCCAAAGCGCCACATTCTTTGCCCGGAACTATTTTTACACTTCCTTGGGGACTTGTAAGGAATAAGTGACAGGGTCAGAAGATCAAGGGCAGAGCCTTCAGGGACGGAGGAGAGTTTGGAAAGCTCCCTCTTGTTTCTCTGTCCGTCCCCTTCCCATTTCCATCCCTCCTCCGCTGCTTGTCCCGTGTCTGTCTTCGCCTTTGTGAGGCATCTCTCTCTCCTCTCTCCTTTCTCCTTCCTTCTCCAGTTCTCGTCCTTCCCCCCGAGTCCCCTCGCTAGGAAGGGCCGCCTCGTCTTCAGTTCTTACATGCCGAGCCCCGTGCTAAGCGCGTTTCATATATCGGCCACCTCGCCACACTCTGAGAGCTAAGTCATACTATCCCCATTTCGCAGATGAGGAAATTGCGACCCAGATCCAGGAACCCCTCCAGGCTCAGCGCATATCACCAGGGTTCGAACTCCGTCCAGCTAAGCCCCAGGCCGTCTTCTCTTAACGGGCACAAGGTCCCTTTTTCTCCATTTCCAACTCCCCCTGGTCTCTTCCCTCTTTCTGCTCCTCTCCGCTCCTCCCCTCCCTCCCCGTCTCCCAGAGCTCACCACATCCTGGTCCCCACAGGCACGTGGCTGTCCCTCAGGGCACTGAACACTGTGCACGTGCCCAGAAGAGATGACGGCCCGTTGGAACTCTTATCTAATCAACCATTTTCCTTTGGAGCAAACGGCTCCACATTTTTCCACATTTGCAGGATAAAGGGAGGGGGGGCGCTTCACCACTTTTGGAAAAGGGCAGATGTCTGATCATACACCAGAGGAAAGGCCTCGAGACCTAGCTGGGTCTTTGATATGGAGGGGAACAGAGATAAGGCCCCTTCCACTGACTCTGCGTACTCTGGGGGAGGAGTGGGAGACGGGAGGCTGGCCTCTGTCAGGGTATCGACTCAGGAGCTAAAGAAGCCTGGACCATGACCTATGGCACCCCCACCCAGTCCCTCCTCATACGCATAAAGAGTGTTCGGATAGAAACCTGGGGCCCGTTGGCAACAAAGATGCAAAGGTCAAGGTTTGAACTTGACAGTCTCTGAGGTCCCATCAGAATCTGAGGTTTTATGATTCTAAGAAAGGAATATTATATTCAGCTTTCGCCTATTTTTTTTTTTTTTAAATTCTGTTGGTTAGGACTGGTTAAGCCATAAGGACATGTATTGCTCATCGAGAATCCTGGAGGTACGCGACTGGAGAGTTTCAGAGGCCTCAGGGCACTGGCCAGCATTTCTGAGATTCTCGGGGCAGCTTGACACATCTTGGTTCACACGCCCTGTCCATAGGCAGGAAGCGGTGGGGGTGGGGAGATTTCAGGTGAGGCTCCCCCTCCCCCCCCCGTTAACTGAGGGATGGGGAGCCTTTCCTAGAGCACCCCCTCCACCTGAGACGCCCCATACCTCACGGACCAGAACTGACTACAGTGGACACGGAGAGAGCTCTGCTAACGGGGCCCAGGATCTGGCGTGGCTGGATAAAGGAAGCCATTGCAGACAGGCAGGAAATGAGGCCGAAGGGGCAGGCGAGGGCCTGATGAGGGTGGGTTCTGTACGGGACCCACAGGTTTGGAGCATTTGTCGCAGATGCGCAGGTGAGCAGGCCTGTGCGGGCACCTCTATGTGTGTGCAGGACAGGCTGGGCTGTGCGGCTGACGGCTGCATTGCACTGAGCTGTCAGACACGGCACTGCCAGCCGCTTGCCGGCACGAAGCACTCGCCTCTGACAGCTTTAGCGGGTGTGACCCGAGACTTTTCATTCGCCCCCTCCCAGTCCAGCTGTTCCTTGCTGAATGGCCCCGACGGTTTGAGGGCGCTTCCCGAGGGGCCAGATTCGCCACTGTCCCTCTCCTCCTCCATCCAGCCATAAAAAAAAAAAAAAAAAAAAATCCTTTTTCTACCTAACAGCCTTTCGGGCACACGGAACATCTGCAGGATGATTTTCTGCATGTCACATGCTTCCCTCGTTTAATTCTCAAAATCCTCTGGTGTAGCGACGCCCATCCTCCTTTTAACGACAAGGAAACAGACTCAGCGAGGTAAATGCCCAGAGTCGCATTCGCAGACTCCAGCCCCGCGTTCTGCCCACCGCTCCGGTGTTTCCCCCGGTGTGTGTCTCGGTCCGCCTGCATCAGAGTCACCTGGGCTGCGTGTCACAGATCCAGACTCCCAGGGGTGAGGGTTGGCACCCCAGATCTCCCCAAGGAGACTGTCTGGGGGCGAGAGCACAGAATCCACATCGTAACACACATCTCAGTTCATTCCTAGATCCGTTAGTGTGGGAAGCATGCTCCAGTCCCGCGAACTCGAGCACTTTGAATCTATTTTTTCTGGGGGGGAATAAGTGAGCTTCGTGGGTGAACCTGACTGCTCACCCGCACGCTGGCATGAATCCCTGGCGGCCCAGCGCTGGCCTGGGAGCATCTCTCTCCTCTCCTCTCCCCCGTCTGCAGGAGCCTTGGCGTCCGCGCCCCACTGAGCCGAGATGGGCGACTGGAGCTTCCTGGGGGAGTTCCTGGAGGAAGTGCACAAGCACTCCACGGTCATCGGCAAGGTCTGGCTCACCGTGCTCTTCATATTCCGCATGCTGGTGCTGGGCACGGCGGCCGAGTCGTCCTGGGGGGACGAGCAGGCGGATTTCCAGTGCGACACGATTCAGCCGGGCTGCGAGAACGTGTGCTACGACCAGGCCTTCCCCATCTCCCACATCCGCTACTGGGTGCTGCAGATCATCTTTGTGTCCACGCCGTCGCTCGTGTACATGGGCCATGCCGTGCACCACGTGCGCATGGAGGAGAAGCGGAAGCTGCGCGAGGCCGAGAGGGCCAGAGAGGCCCGGGGCGCCGGCCCCTGCGCGTACCCCGTGGGCGAGAAGGCAGAGCTGTCCTGCTGGGAGGAGGCCAACGGCAGGATCATCCTGCGGGGCACTCTGCTCAACACCTACGTCTGCAGCATCCTCATCCGCACCACCATGGAGGTGGCCTTCATCGTGGGCCAGTACCTCCTCTACGGGGTCTTCTTGGACACCCTGCACGTCTGCCGCCGGAGTCCCTGCCCCCACCCCGTCAACTGCTATGTGTCCCGGCCCACGGAGAAGAACGTTTTCATCGTCTTCATGCTGGCCGTGGCCGGACTGTCCCTCGTCCTCAGTCTGGCTGAACTCTACCACCTGGGCTGGAAGAAGTTCAGACAGCGATTCGCCAAGTCGCGCCAGGGCGTGGCCGAGTGCCAGCTGCCCGGCCCCGCGGCCGGCCTAGCCCAGAGCTGCACGCCGCCCCCCGCCTTCAGCCAGTGCCTGGAAAACGGCCCGGGGGGCAAGTTCTTCAATCCCTTCAGCAACCAGGTGGCCTCGCAGCAGAACACAGACAACCTGGCCACCGAGCAGGTGCGAGGCCAGGAGCAGGTTCCCGGGGAGGGTTTTATTCACGTCCACTACTCCCAGAAGCCCGAGGTGCCCAGCGAGGTCTCCTCCGGTCACCGCCTCCCCCACAGCTACCAGAGTGACAAGCGCCGTCTCAGCAAGGCCAGCAGCAAGGCCAGGTCGGATGACCTCTCAGTGTGACCGTCCAGCGTGGGGGCACCAGGACCAGGTGGGAACAGAGGAGGCTCAGAGAGGGCAGACTGGCCCTCCTCACCCCCTCTCTCTCGTTCTCGTCACTGCTCTGATCCTTTCGGCCCCAGGTCTCAACGGCATTACTCGTGTATTCCGGAAGGTGTGCCGAGGGCTCTGGGAACACAGTCAGGAGACATGGCCACCCACCCCGGCGTCTGTCCCTTCCCCATCCTCTGCCTGGCGTACTCAGCGAAGCCTCATCAAGCGGGGTCGGGGAATGGACCGGGCGGGGAGAGCCGGCGGGCTGGGCTCACTCTCTGTGTACCAGCCACGCACCAGATGGGTTCGCCAGGTCCCTGTGGCTTACTTGACCTGACCGGCCTTCCTCCAGCCAGGAAGAGCCCAAAGTGCCCAACCGACAAAGACCAGGAATCAAGAAACTCGCATTAGATGCACTCTTGGGCCAAACCATGACGTGGTGGTGAGGTCTCCTTGGGCTGCCCTTGCCTGTGCCCCTCCCCTCAGCCTTCCCGAGAAAGAGGTTCTTGGAACTCGACCGGCAGCCTCAACTTTACAAGTGCCTTGGCATGTACGTCTGGCAAAAGTCCCACCTTGGTGATGTTGCGGCCTTTCCTTCTGCCAGGTTATACGACCGCCCCAGGGGGTTACGAGCTCCCTTAGTCACTGTGCACAGACTCCACTGGAATCCCTGCCACCACCTGTCATCCTGAAGCTCTTTTACAGTTCATCCCGGTGACAGAAACCATCCTTTCCCTTCCTCCCTTGGCTGTTCACCCAGTGCTCCCCTAAAGACCTTATCGACAAGAAGCCGTCGTCCTCGCTCAGATCCTGACCAGATCACCAGCCACAGAGGCCAGTGGAATTTCCCCAGGTCTTATTCAAACAAAGAGGACATTGTGCTTCTCAGATTCCCCTTGGGAAAAGAATCATTTTGCTGTGAAGATGAAAATTAAAGAGGAGAGAAAATACTGGAAATGGACTTTTCCCTCCTATTTATTTCCCTCGCTGACGGCCAACTGAGAGCGCCAAGAGGAGGTGTGGGGACAGCCAGGAGGCCCCCCGATCTCTCTCTCCCTGGAGGACAGCGGCCATGAAGCGTAGGGGGATCTCCAGCTCTCTCGGCAGGGTTCCCGTTTAAGAGCACAGAGATTCCTGCGTCTCCCTGGTGCTCCTAAGGGACTGCCAGGTGGTGACGGCGGAAAAGCCCCGCCTTCCCCAGGGACTGGCCTGGTTTTTCCATCCAGTCCATCCATAAGGGGCTGCCATATTGGATGAAGGTAAAGGATGCTCAGAATTGGATACTGAGACATATAGGGAGATGGTTACTTTTTAAAATGCGTGTGTGTGTGTGTGTGTGTGTGTGCGCACACGCTCCTGCTGTTTGGGGGGGCGGGTGAAGGGGAGGGGAGACCTCAAATAAGAAAAGGAAACCTTGGAGAAATTGTGTCTTGCCGCCCTTCCCTGCAGCTGCACTGTAAGGAGCTAAGCCTCCCGGTTTTCCGTGTCATCTGTCTGAACAGACAGGCGCACGAGGCTGGGACAGGGGAAGGTGAAGGTGCAGAAGGCGGCTGAGCCTCTGCCCCACCTGCCCATCTCCTGGCCCCTCTGCTGATATTTGGACGTTGCTGACGGGCGAGAAGAAGGACGAGGCTAGAGAGGTGGAGGGAACCGCCCGGGATGCCGTCCAGGGCAGAACGACCGGATCCCAGGTCCCCGGAGGCGATGCCGTTTCGTCTCTTGTCTGGCGCTGGCATGAAGACTCCAGAACAAAACCAAACAGACTCTCCGCCCCCGAAATGTGTTTGTGTTATGAAATGAGCGGTCTAGAATGAGAGCGTCCACGAGATCGGTGTTCGATGATAGGGCTTTCAGGAAGGAAAAAGGAAATATTACGTGTAGTTTGTCTCAATAAAGGCTGGCCTTACCTCTGTCTCTCCTTGTGTCCCTTTCATGCTGTGACGACCGGGGAAGGATGGCGGATTTGGGTGGGGAGGGATGCACTTGAACCTCCCCCGCCCCATCAGTCAGGCGGCAAAGCAAAGCTTCCGAGTCAGGCAGGCGAGGGTTAAAATCCCAGTTGCTGGTTTACAGCCGGACTCCAGCAAGCCACTCAATCTCTGAGCCTTGGTTTCCCCACCTGTAAGGTGAATCTAGTAATATTTTACCTCATAGGGCTGTTACATGACAGACCTTTCAGAAAGAACTCAGCAGAGTGCCTGGGAAATAACAGTCTGTCATTAAAAGGTAATTGTTGTTATCGTTGCTATTATCATCTTTATTGTTTTTGTTACGATGTTGACTACACAGTATTTGAAAACCTGGTATGTTGACGGCTGATTCCACAACTCCCCTTCGTGGGGCGCACAGTCTACCCAAGGTAATCAAATACCCGACGTAGAGGAAACAATGAAAATAGAATTAAATGGGAATTCATTTATGATCGATTCTAAGAGCCATGAGGCTCCAAGAAATGATACATATGAAAAGAACTAGGTAGCGGAGGAGCAAGACCTCACCTGGCCCTTAAAGAGTGGCTCGGGCTGTAAGAAGCAGAGACCCCAAGGACGACCCTCTGAAGTGGGCCCCGGCACCCCCATTTCGTAGACGTGGAGACCGAGGTTGGAGGCGGCTTCCTGACAGTGGGGCGGCTTTTCACTGGCCTCTCTGACTGGGATCGCGTCTTGTCGGAAGAGAAAAAGTGATTCTCGCTACAAAGGGTCAAGGGACCCCTCCCCGCCCTCGCCCTTCTCCAACCAACGGGTGCCCTTTCCTAGAGAAAGAAACAAAGGCTGAGAGAAACAAATACGAGCATCCTCTGAACGGTCACTCGGTCTTGCTTATCAGGGCCGGAAAGCTTTTTTAAGGCTGCTCGCAGAGAGAGGTGACACTAGTGTCAGACTCGGCGCCCCGATACCCATCTGCGCAACGGCAAGGTGCTCGGCTCACAGGCGCCTGAGTGTGGTTCAACTGCAAAAGGCATCTGAGATCCTTTTTTTTTTTTTTTTCTTCCTCCTAGAAATAAAGAAGTGCAGCTCACGGTTTTATAAACACAGCTATTAACATTTAACGGTTTATATTCCACCCAGACTGCAAAAGCCAAGAGACCTGTTTTATGGTAAGATTTCAACCTCCGGCATCTGCTCTTAGTTTCTCTTCCTCTCTCGCCATTAAAGAGGGTGAGCTGGATAATAACGTAGTGAACAAACTCTAAGCTGTAGGCTCCTGCCGCCTCTTTCCTTAATTTCCTCCCTCCAGTGCCAGATAAGACTAGAATGTCTACCTCTGGTGTTTCAGCCCCGTGGCTAAAATGTGGACGTGGTTAAATGTGAATAACACTCCTATGAAGAGTCACAGCGTGAGTGAGCTTCGGATTTCTTCCTCAGAGCAGAGCAGAGAGAAATCGACAAGGGGGCAAAGGCACTCGGGAAGCATCTCGAAGGACTGCTTTCACGGAATGTAGAGGGGAATGAAACCGGGGGCCGGAGGGGACTGCCGAAGATAGGCTGCCCACTCCCCAATCTTCAGCGGACACCGGAAGCCCCCAGTAGGTCCATGTATTGACCTTGACAATAAGCAGGATTTCCAAATGATAGGTATGTGAATAGAATAGGATCAGTTGGTCACCTGATGGGCAACAGAAATGGGTACGGTCCATAGATTTTTCAATTATCGTTTCATTTGGAAAAGAGAAAAACGTTCCTTCGACGAACAGTTACTGAGAACAGACGCTGGGCTAGTGACCATGCTAGACTTTAGGGATACGGTTTTATAAAACGGACATGGTTCCTACCTCCTGGAGCTTCCGGGGTGGTGGGGAAGACACCTTCACCCGAGTAAACGAACGCAATAATTCTAAATTGCGTGAAGTGTCAAGAAGGACACAGCTCGGGGGCTGGGAAAGGTGGGCAAGGAACCTTCTTCAGACAAGGCGGGTGGAAAGCCTTTTCTGAGGAGGTAACATGATGCCAAGATCTGACAGCTGAGAAGACACTGGGCACCGATCAGGAGGAGAAGAATCCAGGTGGAGGAACCCAAACCCCAGGGCACAGCTGTCCCTGACCGCAGTCTGGTCCAACATTTCTGAGAGACACAGAAGTCAAGTAACACCTAGTTAGCACCCAAAACAACACTGGCACCAACTGTCACAACACACACAAACTTCCTTCGGCAAAAGCCACGAGGGATAGAGAAATCTTTTCACTCAGAGAAGGAAAGAAGCATAGAAAAGGTCTTAATTAAAACAAGTCCATCTTATATGTTAAGATTCTAAAAAGCCTTATCTGATGTTGCAACTATTATTTTCACCAGTATAGATTCTTGCGACATGCCTGGGGACTTCTAAACTAGGCCTGTATCCTGGAGTCTGGGCTGGCCTGTGTCCAAAGGGGCTGGGAAGGAGCCAGCAGGGCATGGTCCAGAGGCGCCCGGCATGGTAAAGTCAAAACAGCCAGAGGTCAAGTGCATGGGGGGGTTGGGAGTGAGGAAGGACGGGGAGCGCATGAGCAGGGAAGCCAGGCCACCAAGTTCTGCAAGACACTAGGCAGGCACTGTCGGGGACATCTCTCAGCTGGACACAGGGCCATAGCCCCTGATCTGGACTGGGAGCTGGACCTCCAGACTCAGAGGCAGGAGTCTGACATGTGCAGAGCCGAGCTTCGTCCTGGGACTGGGTTCCTGGGCGGGGCCCTGCGCCATCGTGGACGGAGCGCAGGGTGGGGGCCCATCACCAGAATTACGGTGGGGTGCTGACGAATAAGCTTGTTGCTGCTGATAGATGTGATTTTAACGGATGCCTTCAATGCCTTAAGCCAAAGGAATGACCAACAACAGTGTGACTCTCAGGCACCTCGTCAAGCACCGTGGTGGGTGGGGAGGTGGTTTTTGGCGTGGAACCTAACACCCCACGTTGGCACCTGCTTCCTTCAGCTCATGTAAGGCCAGCACAGCCTGGGAGGTCATGGCTTGGAGATGAGGCTTAAGTCCCCTCTGTCCCTTCAACCTGGCCGACTTTCCATTACCCTGATTCAAGACTCTTCTGGGGCGGGTCACCTTATCTTGCTCACGAGAGCTTCCTCAGAGAACCTGCCAGCAGCCTGGCTTGATCTGGGCAGGAGGGCTTGCTGCCCTGGGCTGTGCCGCATCCCCTTAGGACTTCCCAGGACTTGACTCTAAATGGGCTGAACTATAACTTGGAGGGGTTTAAGCTTATAAATGTTCGAGGTAAAATCGCGTATGTGGAAACTAGTGTAGGAACTTGTGTAGGGTGTCGCTGGCTGAGGAAATGTCAATTTTATAGAAACCCACATATTTTGGTAGCAATTAAGAAAAAAGCTTGCAATTGTTAAGTGCTTTTTTCTAGGGGCTTCACAGCTAGTCAGTGGTAGAACAGGGATTCAAACACCCATCTCTCTGTCTACACTGTACTTCTTAAGTGTCTGTCATATATTCTTAAGTAAAGAGGCAAAATACAAAAACTGAACATACGCCATGTTTACCATGTGCAAAAATGAGTATTTATAAGGGCAGAGGCCTGACAGGAACAAAGATGGTGGCATCTTTGGTGGGTCCATGGTGGTGCTTTAACTCTCCTTATTTTCTAAACTATGTTAATGTTATCGTGTTTGTTTTTGTAATTAAAAAATTTAAAAATACATTTATGTTCAACCTTTGGGCTAAATTTGGTGTCCCCGCTGGGCGGCTGCCAGGAGCTGCCTCTTCGTTTCCCGTAGCACTCACGCCTGGGAAAATTTTTCTTTGTTTGGGCTCTGACTGCCACCCTTAAATGGAATAAGATCAGCAGGAGGCACCCACCCCGGGGTCCGGGTGGCCGACTGGGTGACGGCGGATGGTCCGTCCGCTGTGCCTAGGAAATGGCCGAGTGTTCGAGTGAGTATGGGACGCATGGCCCGCACCCCCGGGCCCTCGCGCCCCTCGGTGTGGCGAGCGTGGCGGGCACTCGCCTCACGCCCAGCCAGGGCCACCGGCCGGGCGCGCCTGGGTGGGGTGGGCGGATCCAGGGAGGGAGAAGCCGGCCCTCAGGGGCGCAGACTCGGCAGGCGGGGAGAGCCAGGCCACGTTACAAGGGACGAGCTCAGTGTGGTAAGAGGGAGAAAAGCAGGGAGCGGGAAAGCTCAGGACAAACGTCCCAGAGTTGGTGGCACCTGAAACTGGCTGTAAAAGATGAATAATATCCTCTTATGTAGAGAAGAGAAGATTTGCTAGGGAGAGAAAGCAACATGGATTCCAACACGCACACCCCGGCGACAGGAGCCCAGGGTACGATGTCCAGAACGGGGAGGAAGCTGGAGGGGCAGCGAGGCCCCCGGGAAGCGCCCACACACATGCCGAGGATTCTCGAAGTGGTGCCTTCACTCTGTGGGCAGTAAGTTCCTGAGTGTCTTTGGGGAGTGGGGTGCTCGGCGCTGAGGTTGACCGAAGGCAGCAGCGGTCAGTGGGCTGCAGAGGGAGGACCCTGGAGGCTGGGAGGTCATGGTCGTCCATGAGGAGCTTTTTGAACTAGGGGTGAAGCGAGTGGACACAGAGAGAGCCACAGCCGCTGGGACTTGGGGGTTGGCTAGGTATGAGGGGAAGGCAGGAGGTCAGGGGTGAATGAGAGGTTCCAGGTCCCTGTGGCCATGCGTTCGTTTACTCTGTGACATTCATTTCATTCATTTATTGCACATAACCACAGTGTGGACCCGCTCTGCACCCCACATGGCACCAGGACCTGGGGATCCGTGGAGGAAACCCAAGGTAAGACTGGTTGTCACGCAGCAGAGGATGGCGGGTCTATCAGACCCCACTGAGGCGTCGCCTCAGGCTCTCGGCCTCCCTGCCTCTCATCCCTGCCGGTAGCTGTGGCCTAACTTCACACAGGTGCCCCGGGCTGCACGGGGCCTCCCTGGGGTTCCCCGACAGCCACAGCGGTGGAGCTCCACTCAGCACCCACGCCAGCGTATGAACAGCCTGGAGGTGTGCAGTGGCCGTGGTGCTGGCCAGTGGTCTTGAAGTCTGGTTATGGGGCTTCCCCAGGGCGTGGTTCTCTGCAGAAGGGCACCAGCCTCGCTTCGCAGAGCCCAGCTTGATGACACGCCTCCTACTGATCCTGCCTCCTTCTCCCTCTCGCCCTGTGTTCCCCACTCTGGCCCCTGGAGCTGTACACCCCAATAACATGTTAGCACGTCAGCCTCTGCCTCACCTCGGCTTCCCAGGGGACGCAGGCAGAGCCAGGGAGTCCGGTTTGAAATCTGGCTGTCCTCGCTCTACTCAGAACGCACAGCGCTCAGCGGAAGCTGGAGCTCGGGCTGGAGGCAACACTTCACTTCTAGAACAAGCACAGACCAAGAGTCCTGGCATTTGATAGTCGTCGACTGCTGTAGGGATTCCCGGTTTCTTGTGTGTTCGTCGTGTCTGCCCGGATAGATCGCTGCCTCCCAGACCCTGGGCCTCACAGCCTCTAGGACGATGCAGGGCGGGCAGAAGATGCTGGAAAACACCTGCCCAGGTGAACTGAAGTGGCTCTCTGTTATTTCCCTGGATCCCACATTGCCTTCTGTGGCCTTATTTTATTTACAAACGAGTGTCCAAGAGGGTCTTTCCTTCCTCTCCGTGGACTGCCGTGCACGGTGACACAGCACGCAAGGTCCCACTGAGGGTGGCAGTGTGGCCACACTCCCAGAGACACTGTGCGACTGCAGACGGCTCTACCCAAAGGGCTCCCCGTCCCCAGGCAGTGGACTTGGGACGTCTGCCTGGCGGGTGGCCAGGTGGGCTGCTGCTGTCATGCCCCGTGCCCCCCTCTCCGGGACACCCCCCGTTCACCCATCCCCCAACTACTGACAACCCAGGACAGCCCCCCAGTTTTGCTTGAATTTTCAGTGGAGGTAGCTGACGTTGGTGCAGAGAAATGATTGTCCTCTCGCGTGGTTGGGGTCAAGACTTCGCATTTACTACTTGCCTGCTACTACTTGTTTCTCTTCCTACCCCCCCAAAAGGCTTCCCCAGATGCTGAGAAAATAGAAATTGCGCTAGGTATGTATGTGCGCACACACACACACACACGCACACTCACGCACACACACACTCGGCCCCATCTTAACATTTATAGCAGCCCTTAACCCGCAGGCCTCTGGGAGGGGCGAGGGCGGCCTTTCTCTCGGCCTCCCGTGTCACCGAGTGTGGAGGTGTTGAGTTTGGGACAGCGAGGGCCCTTCAGCTGGTTACGGAGAGTGAAACTCGTCCTCAGACGGGGCTGGGAGCTGTCAGGGCGGGGACAGAGCTACTCGGGCGGCAGTGAAGCTTCCAAAGAGAAACCGCTCTGGTTTTTCAAACACGCACCCTTTCTGCACCCACTTGGACCCTGCCATTCCTAGGCCCCTGCTCATTCCTTCCAGTGCTCCCTGTCCAGCCCGCTGACTTCTCCTTGGCACCCCGTGGAGCACTGGGCTGGTTCATAAGCCTACGACCGGCCTCCCGACTAAGCCTGGACGTCAGAGAAAACATCTGACTTTCTTTTCTGTCACCCTCTGTCCCTAGCACATGAATCATAGGATCTTAGAACCGGGAGGGGCTCCCAGGAATCAAATTTAACTCTCATTTTCCGGGAAGCTGAACCCTGGATTCTCAATGGTCTGGAACCTCAGTGCTGAGCAGTCATCCTGGACTACAGTGTCTTTTTTGTGGAGCATTTTTGCGATTTTAATGCACCGCACCAAAACAGGTGTTTCATTTGAGGCTTGGCTCGAGCCTCGGGCTCTGAGAAAACACAGTGAGCCTGAGCCCCGAACTCATTGTAGAGGTTTACGCCTCAGTGTTATGCAGGTGACTTTTCCTCCTTCGTCACCGAGAGGCACCTTGTTTTCTGGTGCAAGTCCGGGAGGCACTGCAGAGTTATTCTAACTTCCTATTTCAGGTATCGGCTTACTCAGGGATTCTGGTTTGCGCTCCTTGCCAATACTGGACTTGAACCCTCAATTCGGTACCGTGGTCTAGAGGTACCAGTCCGCCACTTGCCTGGAAGGCTGACTCCATTAGATCCTGTCATCAGAGGGAACAGCAATTTGGTTTTCACTGGGAGAGACATTGATCCGGGTATGCGTTTGCTGTCTCTGCCCACAATGCTTTTGTCAGGAACGTCGTGATGGGCTTAACGAACACCCGATTCGCTGTCATGGAATCCTGCGTACATTCCGGTAATGCTAGTTTCTATAACAAAAATAACGGGAGTTTCGCGCAATAGATTATTTCTCCATCGCGTAAGTTTCCGACGTGCATTTTCCATCGGTGGATTGCAACA
>NW_024350924.1:10183831-10204108 GCF_902729225.1 Pteropus medius | reverse complement strand
GTTAGTCAAGGACTTCACCGTTACTAACTTGTTTCTCTTCTTCCCCACCCCCAAAATAGTTTCAAGATGTTGAGAAAATAGAAAGTTAGCATGTATGCGCGCGCGCACACACACACACACTCACGCACACTCACGCACACACACACTCGGCCCCATCTTAACATTTATAGCAGCCCTTAACCCGCAGGCCTCTGGGAGGGGCGAGGGCGGCCTTAGGGACAGCGAGGGCACTTCAGCTGGTTACGGAGAGTGAAAGTCGTCCTCAGACGGGGCTGGGAGCTGTCAGGGCAGGGACAGAGCTACTCGGGCGGCAGTGAAGCTTCCGAAGAGAAACCGCTCTGGTTTTTCAAACACGCACCCTTTCTGCACCCACTTGGACCCTGCCATTCCTAGGCCCCTGCTCATTCCTTCCAGTGCTCCCTGTCCAGCCCGCTGACTTCTCCTTGGCACCCCGCGGAGCACTGGGCTGGTTCATAAGCCTACAACCGGCCTCCCGACTAAGCCTGGACGTCAGAGAAAACATCTGACTTTCTTTTCTGTCACCTTCTGTCCCTAGCACATGAATCATAGGATCTTAGAACCGGGAGGGGCTCCCAGGAATCAAATTTAACTCTCATTTTCCGGGAAGCTGAACCCTGGATTCTTGAGGGTTCTGGAACCTCAGTGCTGAGCAGTCATCCTGGACTACAGTGTCTTTTTTGTGGAGCATTTTTGCGATTTTAATGCACCGCACCAAAACAGGTGTTTCATTTGAGGCTTGGCTCGAGCCTCGGGCTCTGAGAAAACACAGTGAGCCTGAGCCCCGAACTCATTGTAGAGGTTTACGCCTCAGTGTTATGCAGGTGACTTTTCCTCCTTCGTCACCGATAGGCACCTTGTTTTCTGGTGCAATTCCGGGAGGCACTGCAGAGTTATTCTAACTTCCTATTTCAGGTATCGGCTTACTCAGGGATTCTGGTTTGCGCTCCTTGCCAATACTGGACTTGAACCCTCAATTCGGTACCATGGTCTAGAGGTACCAGTCCGCCACTTGCCTGGAAGGCTGACTCCATTAGATCCTGTCATCAGAGGGAACAGCAATTTGGTTTTCACTGGGAGAGACATTGATCCGGGTATGCGTTTGCTGTCTCTGCCCACAATGCTTTTGTCAGGAACGTCGTGATGGGCTTAACGAACACCCGATTCGCTGTCATGGAATCCTGCATACATTCCGGTAATGCTAGTTTCTATAACAAAAATAATGGGAGTTTCGCGCAATAGATTATTTCTCCATCGCGTAAGTTTCCGACGTGCATTTTCCATCGGTGGATTGCAACATCCGTTACGTGGTGTTTGGGGCCAGCCTTGTGGCTCCACTATTTTCTAGAAACTCAAAGTTCTCAACATTCAGACAGCAGATAGGAGAAGAAAAGGTGGCCACTTCCCACCAGCTTCTTAAAAGTCCGAGCCTGGGAGTGACACATGTCACTTCCATTTATCTTCCGTCAGTGATGGCAGTTACCGGGCGGCAAGAGAGGCTGGGAAATGCGATCTCCTCCAGTGTCGCTTCCCTCCTATATGAATATCGGTGGACGGCCAGCCATCTAGGTCTAAGGTTAGCGGTCTGCCAGGCGGAGAGACTCGTCATCAACATCAGTGCCTGCCTTTCTTCCCATACTTACACACTTAGTCCCTAAGTCTAGCTCAAAGTCCAGGATCTCTGGGTGATGCACAGTTCTCTCCAGAAAGAAAGTCTGGATGTGTCTCCTTGGGGTTCAGGGACCTATAAACTCAAAGAGAAGTACCCTCCCTCCTCCAGGTACCACTAAAGATACAAGGTGGACGTGGGAACGGGACTGCCACAGCTCAGTGGCCTTTCAAGAGAAAGAGGAATGGGAGTTCCCGGGCAGTCGCTTATCTGCAGCGGTGACCACGTCTGGCAGGACAGGCATAGTGAAAACACTGTCTGCTCCAGCCGAGGGCGAAAGTCCTTGGTCAGACCTGAATCCTGAGCTCTGGGGGCAGGTAGGTCCTCGTCCACTGTTCTCCTTAGCACCTGACTCCGCCTCGGAAAGTTTCATCCGTGTCCATTTTCCTCCACGGCCTCGTCTGAAGGACACATCGCTGAGTCGGCTGTACATTTGCACAGCCTGCTTCCAGCTAGGGCACATTTGGGAGCCTGGGAGCTGATTTCTATTACGAGATGGTTTTATGTTTTTTGTTTTTAGTTTGTTGTTTCGTTTCGTTTTGTTTTTAGGTCAGGATCATGATTTCTCTGACAACACGAGTCTCTCAAAGACAATAGGTTTCTAATCTATTTGCTTCCAGTCAATTCCATGTGTCCGGAGCCACAGCCCAAGTTCTTTCCTAGACATACATCTCAATACTGCCTTTGTTGTTTGCTTCCTCATCCTCCTGTCTCTCGCAGCCCGCTGGAGGCTGGGTACCCTGAGGCCATCTGAAGCGACAGGCTTGAGTGTGGAGGTAATAACTTAAAGTTATTTTCCTACGTTGAGTCTCTCCATGAAATATTAATGAACCTTTGCTGCACAAATATGTTTTGTATCTTAACTCCCATTATTTGAGGCCCGGATGATGTGCCTTGTCCAATCCTGCGAGGTCCGGTATCTCTTGGCTACCCCTACATTTTCAATTTCCACTTCATTAACAGATGGCGAAACCGTCTCAGCGTCCGCTTGTGAGGAACTGGATCTAAGATCCCGTTTACTGTCTGTCGGCTCATTAGCGTATCCCGGCGCCTAGACCAGCGTCTGGCACGTAATTTAAGGTGTTAAATAATATCTATTGATGAAAAGAAGGGAAAAGGCACAGCTAAACATTTATTTAGTGAAAATAAATGTAGTGCTCGCCTGGAGAGATGTTCCGATAAACATATTTTCTTTCATGTCGTTACATCCACGGATGTTTTACAGCCTGTAACGTTCCAGCAACCCGTAGAGATTGGCACCTTGGAAACCTGCCTGGCTGGCCTGTGCCCAGCTCTCACGGAGTGAATGAACACAGTGCGTGCCTAGGGCTAGGAGGAGCGGAGGACCCACAATGAGGGGAAATGAGATAAAGCAGGGCTTGACTACATAAGGTATATTCGAGTCGGGGCAGCTCCGCCACTGGCAATCGGCACGGACAGGGAGGCGAGCAAGCCGTCACCGCCCCTCCGTGCGGGCGGCCAACTTCCTTTTGGCCGAGGGAGGAAAAGGCAGCCTTTCCTTGTTGAGAGGTAGGCGAGAAGGCACTATGGCCGTTCTAGGTGGTTTTTCTCTGATAAGATAAACTCCGAGCCCTGGTGCCTGCTCCCACTTTAATCCGTAGCTTTTTTAGAACTTTGCAGAGGGTGGAACAGGGTCGGTTGGCAGCTAATATTGGCTAAAAATAAACTCTGAAACAGACATTGTCTGTTGGGAGCAGGTGCTTTGGGAAAGTAGAGTTTGACTTCTCAAAACGAAGGGCCTCATAGGGCCTTTGCAAGGGGGACCGGACGCCCGGTGGCAGCAATGAAATGTGCTTTCCTGCCCCAGGCCCCCTCGAAGGGGGGCTTCCGGAGCCTTCCATCCCATCCCCCACCCCTAAGACCTCCGCGTGCCACACCCCCATCGTGGCCGTCCCCCCCTCCTCCCCGTGGCTTCGCCACCTCTTGCCCAATATAGCTTCGCGAAGGCACCATCTTCAGACTCTAGGATTATAGAGTTTCTCAAAATAAGCTGCACTGAACAACTGCTACACCCAGAAACGGAACGGGCGGACATTCCGAGGCCTGGGGACGAGGCTCCTGTCCAGTCACGCTCAGGCCCCTGGCCCTGCTGGCGCCGGGTCAGGAAGCAAATGGAAAGAGCAAATCTCCCCAGCCCCGCACTCCATTTTTACATGAGAAAGAAGCTGGTCAGGTCGAGGTCGACTTGTTTCAATCCGTTTTGCTGTGCGGAGCTCTTCACCCACGGCCTCCTGTAAGCTCGCACACACACAGAATCGTGAGGCAAGGCGTAGAGTGTGGCTGCGCCTGGCCCCTGGGCTCCCTCTCTGCCTCTCCCTCCTGTGGGCCTGGACGAGCTGTGAGCATCCGGTCTCTCCTGTCCGTCACAGCCCAGGGAAGAACAATGTGAGGCCCAGAGAGTCTCGGCAGGAGGGGACACACTGAGCAGAGCCAGGCCTGGAACTCACGTGTCCCCGGGGCAGGTCTTCCTAGCGTATGCCAGTACTGAACCAAGGCGGCGGGGAGCCTTCGAGCCTGCGTGTGGGGGGTGGGCCGTGCAGACTGGGCTGTCAGGCGGCCTCAGAGCCAGGAGCCCAGGCTGGGCCAGGGACCACGAGCTAGTCGTCTTGGCCCAAACAGAACCACAGTGTTCACAGCACCAGCGTTCGCAGAGGACAGTGGACAGAGAATGAGGAAAGGTCCGGTCAATGGACAGCTATGAGGGCCGGTGCGGGAAGCCTGGATTTATTTCATCCAACAGGTGACAGGTAACCACTGTGACTTTCACGAAAGAGCCCCCAGAATAATCGTGGCTGTGCTCACACAAAATCACCTCTAAAGAGGCTCGTGTCTGAATTACAAAGACCTTCATTAGGCGCTGCACGGTGACTCGTAAGTCCTTGCCCTCCACCACGTCTGCCCCATCTACGTCCGGATGCCCAAACACTGTGCCCAGGCTTGTGCTCAGCCTTCCTGCTGGTGCTCACCTTCACTGCGGGCTGCAGCGACTTTCCCAAAACACGAACCTGGAACATGGCGCTCCCTCCTTCAGCTCCTTCCATGGGTCCTCACTGGACAACGTCCACGTCCAGCATCTGGTGTCCAAAGTCCTTTAGTCACGCTACAGGCCTCCTCGCCAGCTTTCTCTTCCGCACGTCCCCACGCGCTTCGCACCTGTCCCGCTGCCTCGTGCTCATGCCCCACCGACTCCCCTCCCTAACTCGCTCGCTGTGCCTCCTGCCGAAGGCCCCATCCTTCTCTAAGGCCTGGCTCTAATGTCACGCCTCTTGAGGACCCCTGTAAGATCCTCGGGTCTGAGGCGGCCTCCTTTCTGTTGAGACACTGCGTTTGGACATCGAGTGGACCTCGTCTAGCACTTATGTGTCTGCCTAGTATGGGAGTTATTTATAAATGTCTGCTTCTCTTGTTATTTGCGCGCTCTTAGAATGCGAACGCAGAGTTAACAGAACAAATACTTGAATTTCATATACTGACTAGCAGAGTTTATAAAATTTGGGGTAAATAGTTCTATAAATATTTAAAAACTATGCGCAGCCAGCCCTGAGTCTGGGACACTCTGAACTTTCAAGACCCGCCCACTTCCTAGCCCTTGTTCTGCGGTAGGTGAGGTCACCACTTGATAAGAAGTGCCACCGAGTAGGCTGAGCGTGTCCCCGGCCGGCATTGTGTCTAACCGGAGCCGGGCGGGTCATGGGGGGGAGGCATGGATGGCGTCAGTGTCAAAACCCTAGAAGGCTCTGGATCTGTCACCCGCGGCTGACATGCTGCTTAGTCTATGAAGACTTTGGGGGAGCAGGAGCACTCAGCAACGAAGAGAACGGTTATTTAAAAGAAGCAGCGGCCACCCGAGATAGTGAGTGAGCGTGTCTACTGAATGGGGGACGAAACCCTAGAAGGTTAAGAACGACGGTCAGGCACCCGTCAGGCTGGTCTGCAGCCTGCAGAGAGGTCGTGCGGCTGAAGTGCGTCTGTCGAGACTTAACAGCCTTGCGCCAGAGAGATGAACAGGAGAGCGAAGCGGGGGTGGGGGGCTGGAGTTGTGAGTTCCCGTGCCCTCTGCCAGCATCAATGGCAGAGAGGGACTGTCTCGAAGCTTCTGGTGCTTATCAGTGGGTGTCTAAGTGTCCCCAGCGACAAGGAGGAAAGGGGAGTTCAAACGGGGACTTCAGAGATGAAAGCCCCGGGCCGAAATGGCCGTTTGCGGGGAACGGAGTTTCACTGAGCATGATCCACAAGCCAGGAAGAGCCCACACCCTGAATTGGATGAGATGGAGACAATTAGAGCCAAAGGGCTTATTTCAAGTCAGCTAATCCAACCCCCACGTTTCATAGAGGAGGAAACTGACACTCAAGAAGTTCAATGAGTCGCCTGTGGTTACACCAAACGAGGGGGACAGCCGAGCTATGGACCCAGGTGTCCCACGGAGCCAGGCGCTCCACCGGAGTTCAGCTTCTTCATCAGTTTAGTGGGAACGACACAGTCCCACGCCCAAGGTGTCGGAGGTTTACGAGAGGACCTGCTTAAGAAATCCTTACACACTGCGACGCGCCACGCAAATGGGAGCTACTTTTATTCCCTTTACTCCCAACTGCCTCTCATTCCTCTCTTCAAACTTTGCGGCACAATACAGCGACGCAGGAGCCAGGACGTGTGGTGACAGGACACCCCAGGGCAGCCTCCCAATCCCTCTGGCCCACCAGCCTAAGAAGCTCGTTAAGACTCGTCCCTTCCTTTTACCCCCAAAGCTGGCATTTCTCTCTGGGCAGGCAGCAGAAAACGTGCTCGCTCTTCTTACCCAAGCGACAGCGGCCCAACCTCCTGGAGGTTTCAAGTTCAGCGGAGGCCTGTGCTCACGGGAACAATGCTAGGGACACCCCCAGGTGCCTGTCGGGGTGACGCCGGTGTCTCCCAGTGGGAGGCTCAGGAAAGCAGGGAGTCCTCAGGCAACAGGCGGCTTCCCTTGCGAATAAGCTGGCTTGGGTTGTCTGTCATATTCCGTCCTCTCCCACTTGCAAATATTCTTGCAATAAGTTAAACAATATTTTGCAATTGCTCGCCATCGATGCGTCACTGGTCTTTTCGATGACTCTATGCCACTTTTAGAAGCGGCCCGTCTGCTGCCACCGTTTAGGCGTGGGGTTCTGTTAGCTGGTGGGAGCCCACAAGTCTGGGTACAGATGACCTGTCAGGGCGGCCTGGCTGAGCTCTGACGGGTTGATTTTCCCGCGGCCCAGATGATCCCATTTCTCCGCACAGCCTGTTCACGCGACGGCAGGTACTGCCAACCCTCTGACGGCGAGGCCGCGTGCCCGCGCGTGACCTGCTGTGAGGCACGGACCAGCGGTAAGGAGAAGCCACAGTGGGCACTGACGTTAATCGAGCAGCGAACGTGTCAGGCTGTTTGACAAGCGCGTCACTTGGAAGAGCTCGCGGAACCCTCGCGGCCAGGACGTGGAGGGAGTGGGGACCGGCGACGTTCATCTGTGTCAGTGGATTTGGTATGTGAAAGTCACAAAGTGCCTGCGGATAAAGGCGCACTCCAACGGCACGGCTTGTGGGAAGGGCCCAGAAACACAAGCACCCTCGACAGTTCCAAGCTCTCATTTCAGGCCGGGAGGGAGGTCACTGTGGTCTGAGTCCTGGGGTCCAGGGAGGACCCTGCATGCTGTGTGGTCACTGAGTTCCAGTGACAGGAGTGTCACCTCTGTACACTGGCCCGAGGGACCCCAGGGGGCTGAGCTGGGCCGCTCTCTGAGGCCACGTCGCTCCGGACAAGAAATTACAGGAGTGTCCTAAGGAGTGCCATCTGCCCAAGTCACCCCCGTGTTTATGCTCAGGGGTGCTTCCCAGTCTCTAGGCACAGCTGTGTGTGGTTTCATGGGTGCGGTGCCCAAGCTACACCGGGCATCGCGGCACAGGTGGCAAGCCTTCCTCGCTCTGTCTGCCACCCGCTCCCGCTCTGGCCCCTCACATCTCCCTTGCCTCCTCCAAGAGGCCACCACGCGGGATCTGTTGTTGGCATGCTCAGTGAGTAGGTGACAGTCAGGATAGGGGAGCAGGTGGGGCCACTGCAGTCTCCTTGTCACCACAGGCACAGCTGAGACGGGCCCCGTCCAGTCACACTCTGACACCAGCTGCCACGGCAACCACACCCTCAGCTCAGCTTCCAAGAGTCAAAGTGGCTGTCCCCGGTGACCCCTGGGATGCTGATAGAGCTGAAAACGCAGTCTGAAAAGTGAGTCAGAGCTTTCAAATGATGCCTTTACCAGCCCCCTCCCCCACTGCTGCCTCTAAACACCCTCTCTTATCCAGAGAGTGTTTAAGCTGTTTGCTCCATGCCGTGGAAAGGTACCAAGCTCAGGAAATGATAACACTGTGATGGTCCTTTAGAGCCACTCTGGGAAGGATCTCAGTAAACACATGTGCCCGACACATAGGGAAGCCCACGTGGCCATGGGCTCGAGTCACACAGAGCGTGGGTGATCGCGTGGCTTCTGCCGAGCTTTGAGGCTCGTTAAATATTAATCCACAAAAACTCATTTCCTCTCCTTCGACAGAGGACAGCATGACAAGAATCTGGGGAGACGTCTGGAAAGAAGGGTATCGCCACTTGGCGAATAGAAACTTTTCGCTTCAAGGTGAAACGGCACACTCCTCCCCCTCTCCCCCCAGGTCCCTTACAGGCGGTGGAACCTACAGGTAGGGCTGAGAGGGTCTAAGGCAACTTTATCTCTAACCTTGGCAGTGATCCTCCAGGCCAAAAAGGGACTAAAGGTAGTGAGCTCACAGCTCTGACTTCCTGTGATCTGGGGCGTTTCTCACACTTCAGGGGATGTGGAGACACCCCCAACTTCACAGCTGGGTCTCCCCGATGAGGACAAGGCAGGCACCAGGGAGCCCACGTTTCCTCCTTCTTGGGGATACCTTCCACGCCGCTGCTTTACTTTCTCCCTGATTCGTCAGGAAAACAAGGTCAAAGTAACCGAAGCTCGTAGCTCGGTGTGTACCGCCCTTCCTCCGACCTACACCAGCTCTGGGTAATAAACCGTGTGGGAAGCAAATCGTAAGGACGTACGTGAAAAACACGGGAGCAGGAGAGAGGAACAGAAAGGGGACGAATAACGGTTTAAAAGGTCCTCGAATAAACCAATAGCGATGGAGGAGGCACGGGCTGAAGAGCATGACCAGCACAAGTCCCTACCCCTGAGGTCCGACAGAAAACAACGAATACATGAATGAGTAAAGGAAGTGGCGTGTTTCAGGATTAAATTCCCAGAGAGTGCACCGCATCGAGACAGTAAGATGGCAGCATCCGTTCACAAAACACAGTCAGTCGCCTCCGACCATGCCTGGAATGCCCCTTACGTCACGACCCGGCCTCACGCCGCTTCCTCTGTAAGGTGGCCCCCATAAGCCACGCCGGGCAGCACCAGCCATTCCCTCCTCCGCGTGGCCCTCCTGCGGCTCTTCCACCTCGGGATGTGTACTTCCTGATGTGACTTCTCTGGCTTCAGAATCCCTTGAAGACCAAGGCTCGGACTCACTCGCCATGATGGTCCCACCCAGTACTTGTCACGTGGCAGACAGGCTGTCGATGCTGGCCGGATAGACTTCCTCAAGCCTTTCTAGTCTGCGTTCAGCATCTCTTTTTCATACCCGCACTGATGATGCTGGGGGTGCGCTGGAGGCCGCCCCAGCCCCAGGGTGCGAAGCCGGACACCCTAACTCCTTTGCTTCGTCTATTTTCTGGGCAGCAGAGAGCGGTCCCTGGCTCCCCGAATCTTTGCTTTTATTCTCTCCCTTCCGCTCATCGCTCTTCTGTGTTTCCCCAGAAACGAGAATGGGAGCAAAACCTCTGTAATGCACACTATTCGAAAAGGTGTACCTGCTAAAAATATTTCTGGAGAAATGCAGTGAAGCTGCACCTTAGCAGTCCTGCAGCTCTCCCAGTACCACCTGGCACAGTTCCCGGCTCAAAGAACATTCGATCGATTAAGACGCGATTTCGTCAATGCCATGAAATTCCAGGGAACTTAAGGTGTTGAAGAGAGTAAAAATGATTCATTGTTGGGAATATCATTTTTGCAGGGCGCATAAACGGAGTTGGGGAGATTAAGTGTCTGACAATACTGCACCTGCCCGTGTTATCTCCCCAGGCTCCTGGGAGACCTGGCCTATGTCGTTTGGGTTTGCAAACCTGTTTCCTAAACTTAGCAAAGGTAGACTTAACTCAACCCACGTGAACACCACACGCTTTTTGAAGGGCGGCATCGCAGTGGTTAAAGGTTGATGGTGCTGGGTACGGAACCGCGGTCCGCGCTCACATGCCTCCAGCTTCCGGGCATTTCAACTCACCAACAATCTAAGGATGTCATAAATTTAGAGCATTTTTGCAGTCGAAGGGACTTTAGAGACCATGTAGTCAAGCTGTTCCTGCCCAGAGACCTTAGAGGCTCCATAATACACTAAAGAAACGATGGGAGAGCCAGGGCTATTTTCAATATTTCAAAAAGTCCAGTGGAAATTATGCCCTCGCTAGGAATAATGTGACGAAAGCCCAAAAAAAAGAAAGAAAAAAGTCTGGTTTATTTATGTTTGCTTTTAGTTAAGCTTTGTCAACTCTATGTTCCACAACTCCCACCTGCTGATTACATCTGATTAATCATGAATGCGCTATGTGCTATAAGCACAAATACATCCTAACTACACACCTGACCCTTTCTCTGACCACGGCAGGTAGTATCCCCACCTTGTGGCTCAGAGTGGGACAGTCACGTGTCCAAGGGTCGGCACTGTGCTGTCCTGACAGGACTCATCAACTGCCGCTTCACCGGTGCGTCGCCCTCACCCAACTGAAGCTTTCTTTTTCCTTCTCTGTATCTTTATTATACCCCCAAAATAATACCTCACTTCCCCTTCAAGCTGCTTAAGACAGATATCCCCGTCGTCTGAAGAAAAGAAGCTAGCGAAAGGAGGGAGCACGAGCAGCCCTAGACTTTGGATATGCTGTCAAGCGCTCCCACAAAACTCCAAAAAAGGGGTGGCTACTGCCAGTTACCAGCATTCTCAGCACGAGACCTCACGCCCATCCGCCACGTTAATGTCCCCCCGCGCGCCAAGATGCTCAACTCCGCCCATTAATTAACTCTTTGACTTTTAACTCACAGAAGCAGAACGCCAGTTATAGAATGAAAGCGCGCGGAAAACAGAATCCACTTCATTCATTCACATCTACGGAGTAGCTACCATTTGTCAGGCGTTGGGCTATGCGCTGAGGTTGACAGATGTTTCTAAATTATAGATACAGGTAGATCACTTCTAATGAGAAATCAATGTTCCTACACGTTACCAGGCTTACTTTATGTCCAGAAATAAATGGTATGAGACGTGCTATACAAATGCGAGATATGTTTTGGGAAATCTGAAATCGTTGACAATTTTTGAGTAGCATCGGAAGTCTGACAGCAACCTGGAGAATGAATTAGAAAAAAAGGAAGAGAGAGAGAGAGAGAGAGAGAGAGAGAGACCGAAGCCCGGGACAAAAATTAAGGAGCGATTGCAGTAAGCTGGAGGATCTTGTCGTTCGGCGTAAGTTCATAATGTCCTGGCCTCAGGTGTTGAAAGCAGAAATGAAAACAGGGCGCGTGAAAAAGTATTGCAGAGCAAGAAGCAGCAAGAGGTGGCGACCAGCAGATGCTAAGGGCAGGGGAAAAAGTGACTCTGGGGGTCTGTGTGCAGGTGACTGGAAGGATGGACCTTTGGAGGAGGGACAGCTTCGGAGGGAAAAGCCCTGTATCTGCAGAGTGCACTCAGAAGGGGAGGGGCTGCACCTGCACTGCCTTGGTCTCCTCAGGGGCAGGAGGAGGCAGTGGGGACTCGTGCAGGGGCGGGATGCAGGACTCTGCAAATCATGGTTTTTTTTTTCCAATTCGAGTTGACATTCAACATTATTTTAGATTAGTTTCAGGACAAACCATGTTTTCTTGGGCAAATACTCCTTGACTTGATTCACAGAAACACTACATAATCATTTAAAATGATATATTTGGAAGTATATTAACATAAAACAAAGCTGTACGTTACGTGGAAAAAGCCGGTGAAAAAAGCCTGGAAAGACTCACCCCGAATGTTAATAGGGGTTATCCCCAGGTGGTATGATCATAGGTGATTTTTTTTTCTTCCTCATGAATGGCATTTTAAAACTCTTAGCGTAAATATGCTGTTTCGCCCTCACCTGTGACTGTCCCCAGGTCGAGGACGAACGGGACGGCTGCGCCCTCCGGTCAGTGAGGCTCACAGCTCCAGAGCTGCTGGAACCCTCCTCTGGGGAAGGAGCATCTCCCCACGCTGACTGGGCCACAGCTCAGCCACCCTGGGAGTCTCAGTCCGCTCCCCAGGTGGCACAGCTCCCCACCTGCAATGCAAGGCTGCAGGGAGAGCTGGGACACCCAGGGGCTGTCGGAGGAGGACCAGGTCTGTCCTCAGCCCCGCCTTAGGAGGCATCCTCCTCTCGGAAGAGTCAGGCTAAGAAGCCACGTGGGGAGAGCTGGCGAGGGGAGGGGCCGCCCCGTCAGCACACGGGGACCTCAGAGCCCGCTTCTCCTGAGCGAGCGGGGAGACCTCTGCCCAGCCTCTTGCGTCGCCCCATTTCCCACGAACCCTCTGAGTGTGCAGACCTCCCCCAGGCCTGCCGGCTGCAACAGAACAAGCGTGGGGTTGGCACGTAAGGCGAGGATCTGCGCTCTGGCTCCACCGCCTGCTAACCCGGTGTGTGCCCGCCACTGCCCCCCGGCATGTGTTAACTCGTCTAACCCTCGCACCAACCCTAAGAGGCTGGTGGCCGGGTGGACGGCCACCACCTCTGCAGTTCCGTCATCCTGCGCCTCTCTCTAGCTGCCGCCTGACAAGGCTCGGCTAAGCTTCCGCCAGAACCATCTCTGTGTCCTCGCTCCTTGTTCGTGCCCAGCCCACTGCAACCCTCCTCTCTCCAACGCGTCGGCAAAGCCACCGTGCTCCCGACTCCTTGCGACTCCTGTGCACGTCCCCGCTTACAGCATCTCTGCATTCGATGAAGTCGATCGGTACCTCTTAGCCAACCTCCAAGACACTCTCTGTTTCCCCCACTCCCCAGCTCTATGTTCACCTGTTGTCCCTCAAATTCTAGTTGAAGCTCCACATCTCCAGAAAACCACGTCTGGTTCTTGCCTCTCCTCCCCAGCCAACGACTTTCCCCGCCATGACCTCCAGATGTGGTGCGTGTCCTCGTGGCTGTTCTCATCACGCGACATTGTAATTTGTTCACTTCTCTGTGCCCATACCAGGCAGTACCCTGCACTCCACTGCACTGTTCTTGGGATTTTATACATAATAGATCCTCAATACATTGCTCATTGAATAAATTAATCGATGAAGAAACTGATGAGGAAGGCCAGGCACGTGAACAGCTCATTTCATAAGTTGGCTAAGGAAAGACAATTGATGGTTGGAAACAGGACCAAATGTCCGTTTTATCTGGGGGATGCCTAAGACCCGGCGGAAAGTGGTCCCAGTGGAGAGGAGGGGTCTCCGGGACAGGGGAGAGCCGACTGTGTTTGCAGACCGTGGGGAAGCCCATGGGAAGGGAAGAAGCAGAGGATGGGAGTGGGGGCTGGGGCGAAGCAGGAGCCCGTGAGGAACGTCAGGAAGGGTCCAAGAGCACAGGTGGAGGGATTAGCCGCGGGCGGGGCGGCCGTCCCCTCACCAGCTCGGCCCTGCCCTTCACAGCTGCCACCTGCTCTGTCACCACTCCCCGCAGCTGGGGTCCCACGTCCTCAGGCACCAGCATGTCCACTGCCACCTCAGCTGCTGGCACGGCCACAACCCGCAGGGAGGGGACAAGGTGCCGCTTCTCCTCTTGGTAATTCTTGAACTCTGGCGACGGTGGGATTGCCACCCAGATGCTGATAATTCCTCTCTTAGACCGTGGAGCTTTCACAGCCCCCCCCCCCCCCGAGCCCCTCCTTCCTTCCTCTGGCTACCTCCTCTTTCTTTCATTTATCAGCATCCCTCCTTAGCTTTTAGGAGTCAGAGAAGACATCGTGGTAAGATTCTTACATTTGTGTAATGATACTGGGTATGAAATGGTCAAAGAAAAATCCCTGCTTTGTGTGTGTGCATGTGTGTGTATGTGTGTATGTGTATGTGTACGTGTGTGTGTGTGTGAGGCAATGGTGGTGGTGGTGGCTGGGGGACGTCAGTGAGGAAGAATTTTTGTTTAGCTCAGATCGCAATCAGGAAGTTACTCACTCCAGCAAGGGCACTAAATAGATTGGGTCAGAAAACACGGATGGGTCACTGCGTGCTCAGAGAGGTGTAAAGAGCCGGCTGGAGCGGCCGCTCCTCGTAATTAAAGAGAGAGATGCTGCTCCAGAATCGTAATCAGGGTGGGTGGACAGAATTTTACAGAGCATTATATCCGATTATTCATTTGACAATATCCGAGTGCATGCTATATGCTAGGCACTGTGACAGACGCTAGAGATATGACCCCCATCAGAACATCGAAATCACACCCTCAAGGAGCTTGCAGCCTGTGACGGGGAGAGCAAAGCAGACGTCTGAGACAGGTAGAGGATGCGGCGTGCTAGAAGGTGACAAGCACTAGGGGAAGACGTGCTCTCCGGGATGGCCCCCGCGGCCCCACCTCCCGACAACACGCCGTGCGTTTCCTCCCGTGCCGACCGGGACTGGCATGTGAGACAGAGGATGCTGTAGGAGTGCTGACGCGGCCCCGCGGCCAGGCTACGCCAGGCGTCGCAGCTCCTGCGGGCTGTCCTTTGGACGGCTTGTTCCGGGGAAGCCGGCTGCCCGGTCGCCAGGCGCACTCAAGCCACCTGGGACGAGGTCTGTGTGCGGAGAAGCCGAGGCCTCCTGCCAACGACCATGTGAACGCGGCACCTTAGAAACGAACCTTCCAGCCCCAGAGAAGCCTGCAGGTGACTGCCACCATCTGGGGTGACATGGGACTGCAACCTCTTAAGAGACCCCAAGGCCGAACCACCAGGAACTGCCTAATCCCTGACCCACAGACACCGTGAGAGAGACTATATGTCTCTCCTTGTTTTGAGCTACAAAGTTTGAGGGTAATTTGTTACACGGCAGTAGTTAACTGATACGAAAGAGAACCAGGAGTGCCCGCAAGGTGGGGTGGGGGCAGGAACTTCAAACAGGACATCAGCGGAGGCCTCATTAAAAGGTAACACTAGCCTACGGCCATGCCACCCTGAACGAGCCTCATCCTGTCTGATCTTGGAAGCTAAGCAAGGTCGGGCCTGGTTAGTACTTGGATGGGAGACCGTCTTGGAATACCAGGTGCTATAGGCATTTAATAAATAAACAAACAAATAAATAAATGGTGGGGAAAAAAAGAAAAAAAAACGGTGACACTCGAGTGGAGGTTTTACAAGGGTCTGCTGGTGTCTGGGGGAAGGGCGCGCCAGGCAGAAGACACAGCCTGAGGGGACAGCGTGCTCTGTAAGGAGTATGGGGCTGCAGTGGGGGTGGGGAGAAGTTAGAGATAAGGTAGGGGAGGTAACTAAAGGAGGAAGGAGCAGTGGCCAATCATGAAACACCTGGACTTAGCTCCACAGAACCCACTGCTGTCCTTTGTAAAAGTTGTTTCTGGGAACTACGGAGGAGAACACCTGCCCGGGGCAGGTCTCGAGATGGTGAGAGGAGGGCTTTGGAGGCAGCAGCTCTTTCAAGGAGTTTTGCTGGAAAGGGGGAAAGAGAAACGAGACGTAGCTGCCGTAGAAAGCGGGGCCGAGAACGATGTATTTGTTCCATTAGTGGGGGGGCGGTGTGCTGGCGTGTGGGCTGGATGAGAAAAGATCCGTGCCAGTAGACGATGTGGGGAGACGGAGGCAGGAGAGCTGCTTGGGTAGGGAGGGTGGCAGGGAATGAAGGCTCAAGTAGAGGAGTTGAACTTGAGAGGAGACAGAGGGTCCACCCACACTGAAGTCTGAAAGGCAGTGTATGTGACCCTGATACAGGCAGAGGGTGGGCGTGGGGGGCGGGGCTGTGGCCGCTCTCTCGTCTGATTGTTTCCTCTTTGCTCGTTGGAGGAAGTCAAAGGTATTCTTGGAGATACACTGATAAAAGTTGTGCGTAAAATGAACTAGTGTATAAGAAAGAAGGGGGCTAGAGTTCCCACTAGAAGCAGACACATCTCAACATAGCCTATTATTTAGCGGGGAGATGACATGGAAGAGAATCTACCTAGAACAAGAGACCTATGAATTTGACAAGAACTATGAATTCGACAAGAACACAGGCAGCTCTTGCAGCCATTCCTAAGGGGTTTTACTAGTTCGTTACCCAGTCTACTTTACATCCTTGATAGGTTGTGTGCGCATTTACGTGTGAGTTAGCCATAGTAGCAAAATGTATTAAGTTCTAATTCTAGAATGAGAATTTAGTAATTCTTATTTTTTTAATCTTCATAAAATCCCATGGTAAAAAGAGTTTTTAAAGTCCTTACATAGAGAGAAATCCGGATTGGACAGACCCTACCTGACTTTTGAAGTCAATAGGCAGGTGTCCTAAGTGCTCAGAACGAGCGAAGGCAGAGCGCCCCCTGGAGTTCTACCAGGAGCGTGTGCCATACTCTGTACCATCATACAGTTACATTCAAAATCGACCCTCCACTAACCCCAAACAGCACCCTCGGATTGAGTTCGTACACTTGTCTATACCTTTCCTCCATGGAAAATATTTCAGTTTGGGACATTAAAAGGTATCTCTCTTACTGGCTGCACTTATTAAAAATGGAGACCAGTCACTAAGGCCACCTTTAGCCAGCTGCCCTGACGGCTCGGAACTACTTTGATGGCTCCAGCTCCCTGAATAGGCAGGCAGGTGACTCTGTTCCTTCACCTTGGACCCTGCTACACGCCCTCTGTTCCTTAACGGAGGGGAGGATAATTCTTTTTTCTCAGACCCATTTACGATACATTAAACAGCCTGCCGATTTCCCCCGAAATGCTAGGGGTTATTTCCTAGCCCCCGTAGGTGGTACTGAGGGGCTGGTGGAGAAGGGGGCAGAGGGTGTGTTTGGTTCACGTTTGAAAATTGTTCCACAATAGATTTTTTTTTTTAATTAGATTCCTTCTGTATGTGACTTTCGTTTAAACACAAAGCTTCTCTTTATTTAAGTAAAAAAAAAAAATTCTTATTGAGCTAACAATTGTGCATTACCAAAGCCCTTGAATTAAATTGCAAGAGAATTGAGAAAATAAGGCTCGTAAGATATTTGAGTTATGTATTGAAGTTGAGTAAGGAGGAAAAAAAGACTTCAAGTTTCCTCGCATCTTTCCAATTTCAGTTGCCTCCCCCTCGGCTTGCCTGTTCCTTCCTTCCTTTCTCTGTAGCCTTTCTTTGTCCCTTCCCTTTCCTCTTCTTTGCATTCTGTCTCACCCTCTCCATCATACTTTGACAGGAGAAATAGCCTTGGAGAGGAACATGAGGGCACCTTGGGAACACAGTCCTGCCACGGCTTTACTGACTGCCAGATGGAGTGTGGGGTTTGTCCTCTAGCCTGCTCTGCGTCTCGTCACCTTGTAACTTCATTCTCCAGGAGCAGCAGCTCGCCCCACACACTGTGCCCTAAGTGTGGCGTAACCATATTCCTTAACTCTTCAGATGCTAACTCCACTCTGAAGGTGTAATAAATGCCCTCAGGACAAGGGACATACAACAGAGTAGCTGACACATACCATCACATCTCCCTACCAGAATCTAGGCCCCATTCCCACGAGACCCAGATTCTTCCTTCCTTCCATCCAGAGCTCACCCCGTTTTCCTGCCTCTGCAGATGACACATCTACTGTCTTCCATCCTCTTGAAGGGTACATTGTGGTCCCTAACCGTGACAAAAATGGCCTGTTTGATACTAAATAAAACAATGTGGCACGCCAACCACCTGGTCCACATCCTCTGCAGTCTGTCCCCGGGCGTGCAGCAAAGAAACAGTCGGGCCCGGGTGTCATACCGGCCGTAGCCTGGTCTTCTGGTCTTAGCGTGCAAAAATGCTTGAGCAAAAACCCCATCCATGCCTTTCACGCACACACGATTTTCAGAATAGCGCAGCTCAATGCAAGCGTAAAAGAAAATGTCCTAACACTGCAGGTAATGGATCACGCTCCGGGCAATGGCGCCACGTAGCACCCTTAGCACTTCGCCTGAAGCAGACTTCCCCAAGGATGATGGGTGATGCTCACGTGACCAGAGTGATGATGGAGAGGACCCCCTGAGAACAAGGTAAGGGAACTCTCAAACACACGCCGGCTTCCGCACCCACGCGTGCAGGGGCTGCCGCCGCCCTGGCTGGCGATCTTCCAGCTCCGTCAGCGTTGAGAACCACTCCTTACTACTTGTCGACCTGCTAACCCTTTATGGCTTCTCCACTGTGTCTATTCCTCATCCTGGTGTTTACATTTTCTAAGGCGGCAACACATCTTACCAATGGAATGTGAATATATGAAAATGTCCCAACCTATCGGTACACTAAATAACTATTGTCATAAACGATGCAGCGGTGCTTGGGATACGCTGTCATTTACGCTTTTTCCATGTCAACCTGGCTATTTTGTTTTAAGGCTGTGTCTCCATATATAGTCATTCGAATATGAAATATGTAATTGTTGGGTTTTTTTTTAACCTTCATAGCAGTTAGTGGCTGAGTAATGGATCGACCCCTGAGTGAGTCACTCCAGTTATCTGAAAGACTAAAATAACTATGAGTCAGCCTTCTAAAAGCTGGACACCCGTAGGGTGCTGATAAAATGGGCCCTCGGAAGCCGAAGGCCAGACCCCACATTCTCCATGAGCTCCCCAAAGTGCAGCCACAGCCCGAAGGCCTTCCTGCACCATCGCTCAGCTTCTGTCTGCCTTCGACGCCCCTTCGACAATAGCAGCACTCAGATGCCAATGAGGGACATTGTCCACAAAATAACCGCAAGGATTGTCACCTGCGGAACACCCTGAGATTCCGTTTCAGCTCTTGACCACTTACTGCCGTTGTTGTCACCGGCTACCATTTACCGAGTTGCTACTAAGCGCCCATCTCTGTGGTAAGCTATTTTTGCATATCATCTGTACTCTTTAAGAAAATCCCATGAGGTAAGCATTATTTTCCTATTTTACAGATGACAACATGCAAGTTCAGAAAGTTTACACGCCTCGTGTGAGGCCACGTAGAAGTGGCAAAACTAAGATCAAAATGCACATCTGTAGCTACATCTGTAGCTCCAAAGCTGTCTCTTTCCCTTATTTCTGTTCTGGTGTTCCCTGCCGGGTTGTCAGAGAACAAATATTAGTAGCTACCTGTATAAGTCAGACTGCAATAAAAAGAGATAGCACACAGTAATTCGAAGAGGGGAAATTTAACATAAAAAAAAGAAACTATAACGGGAGATTGGAATACCAAGGAATTGTCTAGTAAAAAGAACTCTTACACCTCAGTGATAGGAAAGAAACAACTCAGGTTTGTTTGGTTTTTTTTTTAAATGGGTAAAGGATTTGATTAGATAGTTCACCAAAGAAGATACTCGAATGACTAATAAGTGCATGAAAAGACGCTCAACATCATTAGTCATTAGGAAAATGTAAGTTAAAGCCACAGTGAGATACCACTTCACACCCGCTAGAAAGTTTACAATAGAAAAGACGAACACCGTCAAGCGTTGGCAAGGATGTGGAAAAACGAACCTCTCGGATTGCTGGTAGGAATGTAAAATGGCTCGGCGCCCTTGGAAAACGGTGTGGCAGTTTCTTCAAAAGCGAAACAAAACCATTTAACCCAGTAAGTCCTCTCCTAGGTATTTATGAAAGAAAAATGAAAACATACGTCCACAAAAGATGTGAATACGAATGTATGAATGTTCAGGACAGCGTTACTCATTGCAGCCGGAACTTGAAACAACCCGAATGTCCCTCGCCTGGTGAATGAATAAATAAATGGCATCTATCCACACAGGAGACTATTCTTCAGCCATAAAAAGGGATGGAATACCAAAACAGGCTCAACGTGGATGAACTTCGAAAACATTACACTAAGTGAGAGAAGCAAGAGACACAAGATCACATGTTATATGATTCCGTTTACGAATGTCCAGAATAGACAAATCCGCAAAGACAGGAAGTAGATTGGTGGTTGCCATGGTGAGGGCTGGGGTGAGAAAGGGGATTGGCTGAAAGCGGGCACGAGGGTTTTTACAGGATGATAAAAACGTTGATACAGCGGATTGTGATGAGGATCGTACAGCTCTGTAAATGTGCTGGAACTTATTGAAAGGTCCACTTAACATAACTTTTTAAAAAGAAGTAAAGATAACTCTAAAGAATATAAGAAGAGCAGCTTTTGGGAGCAGCCACTCCCTCCAGGGCTCAGAGAGAGCACCCTAAAATGAGCACTGCCCACACCACGGACTCCACACCCGCACGCACACTCCTCCGGCCACCTACCTCCCTTGTCTCTGACGTCAGGGACATTTGAAGCCATCAGACATGAATTCCAGCTTCCCACCCCTTT
>NW_024350924.1:10121495-10183810 GCF_902729225.1 Pteropus medius | reverse complement strand
ACCCCCCCCCAACAATATCAAAATGCTCACATCTCTTCCACCGGAAGAACAAGAGAACCCCCTTTTCAGCTCTGCAACTCCTCGAACTAGTTGGCAAATACACGTTTCTACTCCGCGCCCGTTTACGTGTCAATTCATAGCAATCAGGCCTCTGCCTCCATCCCTCCAAATACAGTGCGGTCTGAAAACAAAACAATTACCTCCTCCCAATGTCCCAAGAGAGCGAAGGCAGGGAAACCCGCCTCGAGCCGGGGCCTGGCGGGAATGGACCTCGGCGCTGTCCATGTGGCACTGTCCGCTCGTCCCAGGGCTGCCACCGTCCCGCTCTGCGGCCCTGTGCAAACGGCGGGCCCAAGAGCCTGTTTCTCCATCTGGATGCCGGAAGGAAGCCTCTGGAAGGCCCATCCTTCCCCTAGAGCCAGTGGCCGAGCAGAGGTGAGGTGAGGAAGCGTCTGCGAGGCCCTCGCACCCACCTGTTTGCAGTGGAAAGGAGAGTCGCTGCATAAATTAGTAAGGGGACCGACCGAAGCCAAAGGGAGTCGTGGAAACTTCATTATTATGCGCGGTGTGTGGCTGCCTTTTGAATATTCTGCTTGCTTGGTTTCTAATTTCCTTTCCTTACGGGTGTCTTTCCCCCTCATAAATCTTTGCATCTCAATGTTCTTTCTCTCTCTGCGTTCGGAACTGGGAGTTCTCACAACCCCTCCGTGGTTCACTCTACTCCTGCAAACATCGCCGGCTGCTCAGCTACGGCTCCTGAAGGCAGGTGACACCCTTCTGCCCCCACCCTCTGCAGAGCCCCCTGCCCTGAGGGAGGGAGGGGGAGCCGAGGGAGGGTAAGATGGGCAGGGAATCCTCCCACGCTCTCTCCTCCCTTCCCAGCTGGCCAAGGAAACATCCTCCAACCATTCTCTACAGCAAACAGCCACCAGCTCTTTGTGAACTTGGCAGCCAGTCCGTCGCAGACCGGGGACTTCCGGCCCCCCAGCAACGGCACCGCGCCCAGAGCCGGCAGCAGGCGCCCTCTGGCGGCAATCGGTAGCACCTTCTCTGAGAGGCAAATTCTCCTTATCTGAGTTGGGTCCTCACAGAGCCTCAGCCCATGATGGGAGAAAGTCCAGTTGGTATCTTCATCGCTAAAAATCAAAGAGAGAGGCTGCCTTTGGTATCAAGAGGAATATAACGTATGAACTCACATGTGCCACTCTAATTAGGCCGCATTTCTCCGGCAGCAGCAGCATGTGTGGGAGGGACCAGTAGTGACTTCTCCATGGGGTGGGAGTTACTGGTTGCCAGGCGCTGGGGAAGGGAGGGATGCAGAACCACCGGTTCCTTTTGAGGGGTAACAAATATATTCTGGAAGTGCATAATGGTGATGGTTGCACAACTTCGTGAATATACTAAAAAATATTTAATGGTATACTTTAAAAGGGTGAATTCTAGCTCCATTTTTAAGAAAGAAAATTCAAGTAGTTGCAACTTTGCAAAGATGTCCCTGAGCCTCCTGCTTAGAGTTAACCACTCTCTCCTGTGCGTGACCTTAAGATCATGGGGACTTGTGTCATTCTGGGTAATATTCCAGCTCCCTCTGATGACTAAGTATTCGTGGCCTGGCCTGAGCCTGTCCCCTCAGCGGGGCACAGTGCTGGCACACGGTCAGCAGACACCAGTTGCACTGAAGAGACCACCTACTCGCCAAGACTTTATAAAGCACAGCGATATTGAGGAAACCATGTTTGTTTGTTTGTTTGTTGATATCATAAATATTATGTGCACACCATGGGTAAGACTTGGGCGATATGAAAATGAAGATGCACAGCGTCTGCCTTTGAGGAATCTACGACATCTTGGTGGAAATAAGTATACCGAAATAACTGCAATACAAAGCAGCAAATGAGACCGTGTGAATGGCAGAGCGATCCACACCTAACAGTTCGGAGAGGTAAAAAATTACTACCTTGAGGATGAAAGAGAAGATTTTGTGAAGGTAGAGGGATGAAAATGAGCTTTAGGGATGTAATAAGATGTTAAAATGAAAGCTTCAGCTGAGGCACATCCCAGAGCTGGGTGTTGGACCAAAATGCAAACACGGGCAAAAAGGGGGAGGTGGTAAAAGGGGGAGCGGGGAGAGGCTGGTAACTTAAATTGTCACCCACACTGATGGCATAAAGAGATGCCAACTTGGAAATAGGAAGCTTTTTGAAAAGAATTTCTGTGGAGAGAACTACTGGGTGCGAAGACTCCTAGCCTCACCGAGGTGGAAGAGGGGAGATCGGCTCCCTACCTCATACCAAAGACAGGACTTTGAGGGAACGACATCAGAACCCAGTGCATTGTCTCCCACAGTTAGAGGGGCACGAGTCTGCTGACTGGCCCACACTTGAGAAATCTAAGCTAGAGGGCTGAGGTGTGGGGAAGGAGCTGCCCTCCCAGAGTTCGCCTGGGCAAACCATGGACCAGTCATCTGAGGGGACTAGAACAGGGTGCTGTCGCTCAGCCTCTGTTCAAAACGACCTCCCGTGGGGGTGAGGGGCCTCGGCAGAAGAGATGAACCACGGCTGCATGCCTAGGGCTGCAAAGCGTGGGCAAAGAGAAGGTGTCTGTGGGACCCACGAAAGTCCCTCAAGATAGCACTCGCTTGAGATGTCTTAGAGGTCCAGAAAGCACCAGCTCAATCACCTCACAGTACCAACCAGCTAAGAATTTTGCTATGATAACTCCCCTCCGTAATCTCCTTTGCTAACCCCCCGCTCGCCAAGCTCCAGATCCTGCAGGGGCGTGAGAAAGGGGTTCGTAAGGTGGAAGAGGAGAAGGAGCAGGAGAGGAGGCGAGAGAGAAGCAGCTAGAAACTCCTCCCTCCCTCGCCTTCACACTGCAGGCTTCTCGCCCGCCCGTGACCGGCCCAAGCTGGAGGAGAGGAGAAACTCCAACTCGAGATGAAGGTCGAAGTTATTATTCTTACCTAGGACTGCCATTTTAATCCCCGACTGCCACTTTATTAAGTCACTTACAAAACGACTATTTGTATTACCTCTGAGAAACAATCTTTGTCTTTCCTAGGGGTGAGGGAGAAATAGCTCCTTGGTGTGGATTTGAAGAAATCAAATGCGAGTCAAAAATGAATGTGCTTTAAGATCCCATTCCATCACCCGTGCTTGTTCGATGCGAACATTCCAGGTAGAAACAGGAGCCGAGGTCTCCGGCAAAGGACGAGAGGCAGCCAGATCCAGGCTGTATTTGGAAAAGGAAAAGAATGAACAGATCTTTCCCAGGGATGGGGGTGGGGGATGGGGAAGGCTGGAAATGCCAAACGCGGGCCGATCGGGCTGATCGCAAGGGCGTCCAGTGCCGAACTATTGGAGTAAAATTTCACTATATTTAGGTATTTATTTCACATAACATATTGTAAGTACTTGAGATGAGTAAAATGAAGTATTAGACACATTTCGAATAAGTAAAATGTAAATATACTGACGTATATATTAAACATATTCTAACATGAAAATAAAATATTGCTTAAAGGAAGCACTACATAAAATAAAGTTTAATTGAGGTTAAAAAGGAAGTATAATTATGATCTTTTTTTTTTTAAGTGATCTTAGTGTATCAATGGCGACATCTTTGATATGTGAAAAATCTTCCAGTTGCTGGATCCTTCTTCCTTAATCTATGCTCGTTAAGGGAACGATAAAGCAATACAAGAGATCATTATAAGCTTCTCTAAATCTGTTTCTCTAGCTCACTATTTTCAAACAATCATATCTCGGTTGTAACTTTGAGGAGATTTGCGAGAGGGAGGAGGACATTTTGTTTCTTTGCGGGGCAATTTTTTTTTACTTATAACAAGCTTTATATATATGTGCGTGTGTGTGCATGTGTGTGCGTGTGTGTGTATATATATATATATTGCTTCAAATAAACTATTTCTCATTTGTCTTCATCTTCCTATCTCATCTCCTATAAATAGAGATTCTCCTGCAGACATCATATTAATGCCAGTAAGTGTTCTCTTCATATCCCATTTGTTGGAAAGTCTTTTAGACAGATAAGAATTATTCTTGCATCAGAAGCTTGCTTTAGTGGTGGTTATTTTCCTCTTTTGCTTGTGGATTATGGAAGTATAGAAGATGGCTTTCTAAACAAGCTCGTCTATACTGTCTCAAAATTTGAAGGAAGCATGTCTCTAGAATATCTCAAGACAAATAATTCAGGTTTTTTAAACTCCACAATGACAGTATCACACCAACAGAAATACCCGTGTTCTAGGACTCTAAACCAGCATGGAGTATAGGTGTAGCAGACCATCGAACGCTGATATCGGAAATCATCTTTCCGTGGGCAATGGGAGAGGCCAATAAAGATGTTTAAACAAGGAAGTGACAAAGATGTATAGACATAGACATACCCTGCTGGAGGTGTGAGAGCTGCAGAGAATATCAAGCCCACCTCCTACTACCAAAAGGTCAGCAACTTGAGCATGAGTCACCGAGAAGGCGCATTGGAAGTTGATTAATGAGGGAGGAAAGACGGGAGAAACGCCCCAAAGACAGCTGTTGTTCCCCCTCATCCACTCACCCCTCCCCTGCCTTTTTCCTGTTTAAAAAAGTAAAACCAGTTCTCTGAATCTCCTTTGAAGAACTAACTGCCTGCACCCCTGGTAGCTCATGTGGTTTTGGGGTGGGATGATTTACCCTTCACCTCCAGGGATGGTCGGAAGTGATTTGTTTCAGAATGAATTAAGCACGTGTCCCAAATATGCCAAACACTTCTGAGGCGCAGGATCTCTGTTAGCTGTTTCCAGTTAGACTGAGAGGTGAAGTAAGGGCTATAGGTACCGTGTGACTAGGGGGTGGATTAAGAGTCAGTAGATAAAATGTGAGGAGAAAGGTCACAGAGTGAGAGGTGGAACTGGAGGCTACAATAGAAATCAGAGACCAATAGAGCGTTATCTGAGTTTCTACCAGCTAAACCTGAGGCGGCTCTGAAGTTTTCAACCCTGTGGGCTAATTCGATTCCTCCCCACCCTCTTTTCCTATTAAAACAGCTTGAGTCAAGTTTTCTGCCACTTACAACAGACAGAGTCCTAAATAATACTCAAGAAAAAAAAAAAAATAGGAAGCCATCAATCAGGACCGAGGGGTTGGGTAGGAAGAAAGAGACTTACTCGTGAGAAGGCAGGAAGGGAAAATGAAGTTTCAGTCTCAAATGTCACAGGGGTATCATACATGCTTAACATCGCACAGATTACTAAGACCTCCCCAATAAAAGGTTAGCAGGATAATATCCGTGGCTCATACCGTAGGCTCAGATGTAAGACAGACATGGCTTTCCATTCGGGCTACATGGGCTCTGCCATTTAAGATCCGCGCATCCTTGGGCAAGTTATTTCTTTGTTCTCTAACCTCAGTTTCTTTCCCTGTGAAATGGTGATGGCACCTACGACTCGAGTTACTCTGAAGAATATGCCGCATTGCATGTCAAAGGTTTAGCGTGATGCCAGGCGTATGGTAAGCACTCAACATTACGTAATATGAACAATATTATTATTATTGATGATTTTGCTCTTTTCTAAGCTTGTTGGAGATACTACTGGGGGAAAGAATTTGTTGGAGGTGAAACTACCAATGCTACTTGTCTTGATATATGTCTCTGCCTCCTTCTTTCTCATCTTAACAGAAGAGGTGACCCTTAATGACCGACGTAGCCCTTCCGTCTAAGGCTGATCTTAATCGAAGAGGTGATGCTTCTCCTGTCCAAGGCTGATCCTTCCTCCTTTCATCTCATTTTCTCCCCCACTTCTTAGGGATTCTGCCTTATCAAATATTCCCTTTTTGTCTTCTTAATTGTTCCCTCTCCACGAGCAACTTTCTCCCATACTGAAATAATTCCTTCCTTGACTTTCTATCAGTAGCTCTCAAAGCATGATCCGAAGAAGTCCTGTATCAGAGTCACCTAGGGTGCTTGTTTAAAATGCAGAGTCCTGGGCTCCACTCAGATCTAATGAGACATATTGGTGCTCTGGAACCTGCAACTAACAAAACTCCAGGTGATTCTGATGTACCATGAAGTTGGAGAAAAGCCTTGGTCACCTACGCATCACCCACTCTCTTATGTTCACTGTGGATCTTTCGCTTTCTCAGGTCCCGCCAGTCTTCAAAAGCATCAAGCCCTGCACCCCGCCCCCCACCCCGATTTCGCAGAAAAAAGAAGCCATTAAAGAAAAAGAAATCCTCGGATTCCCTCACTGTAAGTGTAACTCGTGCCTATTCTTCCTTTTTCCCTCCTGGGAACATGGAAAACGCATCGTTTTCCTTACTTCCCGCTCACTGCCCACTTCCATTTAATTTCCACCCCACTATGTCACGGAAACTGCCCCCGCTAAAGCGACCAACGATTACTTTGTTGTCAAGTCCAGTGGACACTCGGTCACCATCGACCCCTCAGTTCCCTTTGACGCTGTCGTCCACTCTTTTCTTTTTAAAACGCTTCTTCTCTTGGCTTCCTTGACACCTGTCTTTTTTTTTTTCCCCCCTATCTCCTGGCCACTCCTTCCCAGGCCTCTCTTTCTCTGCCTTTCCCTTAAATAGTGGGGTTCCTCAGAATCCGAACCGAGCCCCCTCTTTTTCTCTTCCCGCTCTACCCACTCATCCTGGGACTCTTATCCACTCATATTGTTTCAATTAATAATGACACGCAGAGGGGTCCCGTGTATGCATTCCTGGTCCAAAGTTATTCTGAGCTCTAGACCCACACAATCAATTGTCTAGAGGGTGTTTCTACCTAGATGTCTCACAGGTATCTCATAATGTACAAATCCAAAATTAACTTGCTAACTTTTCTGCTCAACCTTCTTCCAGGTCAACGGCATCCCCCGCACGAGCTTCCCAGCCCAGGAACTTCTCTTCCTCCCTCTCACTATTGTTAAGTCTCCCTCCTGAAGCTTTCACACCTGGAATGCTGCGACAGCCTCCTGACCTCCTCTCCAGTTTTGCTGCCTGTCAATCCAGGGTGACACCCTAGAGGAGAAGATCACGGTTATACTGGCCATTAGGTTCTAGATATTTGCTGTAGTTTAAGTTTGGACTCCCAGCTTCCTGTCAACCAAGGCAAAAAGGAAGGAAGAGGAACCCTTATACTTTTTAACACTTGTTCTAATGCTAACACTTTGGTCCAAAACAAATTTCTCAGGAGATTTATATAGGGAGCAACAAGGGATGTAACAGACAATGTCCTCGACAATATTCCACGATAAATCCTAAAATTTCATTCAGCAAGCGTTTATGGAGCACCTAGTATGAGCCAGGCACTGTGCTCACTGTGGAGAGAAAAAGTGAATGTGGTCGTTTCTCATCTGATCTCATGGTTGAAACCGAGTTTCGTTTCGGCATGATATTAAATGCAACCCTCTGAAGACAATTCGGTGGGAGGGCTTATTTCTCAAGCGAGCCCTGACTTGTGGTAAAACCAGGGTTAAAATAACAGTCCTGACCCCCAACTCTGGAGCCTTCCCCGGAGCACGATGTCAAGATGTCTAGCCTCTCTTTTAAAAAGTCTCTCTGCAGCTTACTGCCGCCCCCAGCACCACCACACATCACACTCCAAGTATTGGCAGGACTCCCCAGGGGTTCCCTCACATATGCTGACAAATGGTGCTTTCGACTATCACAGGAATCTGTCATGCAACCTAGCCTGCTCTGGCTTCCTGCAGAGATCTGCTGAGAACCGCCCAGCACCGCCCCCCTCACCCTCAGCCACACGTGTGGGCCCGCAGGGCGAGCCTCTGCTATTGCTCAGGCAGGTCGAAGGTGCCGCTCATCTGCCAGAATGCAGGGTGTGGACTGGGGTGCCCTGCCCCTTATGCAGGAGGTCTTGGTTTCCGGATGCCTCATTCCATGGCGTTGAAGGGTTTCTGATGTGGTAAGACCGTCAGGGATGCTGAAGCTGCTCAAACACAGGGCCTCCCGCACTAAAGCTGTAGCACGTTTTCACTGAACCGTTAAGAACAGCTGCCCCGCAACCCGAATGTAACGGCGGGGTTGTCTGGTGCTCCCGATGCCTTACGTCGGCTATGGGAAAACACTTTCTGTTTTTAATCACACCAGGGCACACAATAAGGCTCTGAAAAGTGAGTTCTAGGCCAGGGGGAAAACTGGACAGTGTGCAGTATTCCAAAATGGCCCTTCCCCCACAGCAGGGTGTTCAGAACCTTCTAGCTTGATGAACCTGTTTGGAGTCAGGCAGAAGCCATACTCCGTAACAAGTATGTTACCTTCACATCTGATCCAGTTTGATCCAAAGACAGAATTTAGGATGACAAAAGAACTGATTATTACTTCATATATTCAGGCTCACACAAATGTCTCCCCGCTCAACTTGACCTTTGCCTGGACATGGACACAAATGGTTCCACTGTGTCCTGTTGCCAAGAATTGGAACACAGGCTTGGGGTGGCTGTATATGAAAGAGAAACGGATCAGCAGGTGGTTCAGGTTGGCATTTTTTTTGTAAATTAAAGTGCTTAGTCACCGGGGACACTTGCAGACAAGGCCTTGATTTTTCCGCAGGAAACGTTCTGGGTAAATAAAGACATCAGTGAGCTCAAAGTTCTACACGTTTGCCACGATGTACGCCTCTTTAAACAGAGAGGGGTGGACAGTAAATGAAGATTAAATGCAAAGCACCTAGCGCTGCCCTTTGCACATGGCTAATCAATCACTCAGTAAATAGGTGTCTTGGCTCTGAGCTTCAGCAACTCCGGCTTCCAGGACTTCAGAGAAGACCGCCCGTCCTAGTCTCAAACTTACTGCCCTTCGCCAGCCATTTCTACCCCTGTCCTCACGCTTCCTACACTGTCCCGCCTGGCACCCTCGCGGACTCATTCCCACTGCACTAGCCACCAAGCCCCGGAGACTCGCACCGGCTGGGGCTGAGCCGCGCCTCTAGGTGCGATGCCACCGCGCGCGGCCTTGTGGGAGTTGTAGTTCTCACAGCTCCGCCTCGGAGCAGGCGTCGCCGCGGGGCTCGTCTTCCCATGCTCCTCTGCGCGGGTCCACTTGGGGACGGGTCCACTTGGGGACGGGTCCACTTGGGGACGGGTCCACTTGGGGACGGAAGTCCCTGGGTGCCTGAGGCAGTGGGTGAGAGTGTTTGCTTATAGAAAAGTGGGATCCGGTGGTCTGTGTTAGTGGGGTCAGCGCCGCCGAGGAACTCGGGGCTGGTACCCCTCCCTTCGGCAGTGCCGGGGGCCAAACTTGGAATACAAGTTTGGGGTTCCCTAGATGCGTTTCTCCCAACTTTCCTCCCCTCATTTTAGTTCCTTAAGGATAAGGGTCTGAAGGGCGGCCCCGTCTGCGGCCGGAGCGGCCAATCCCGACCGCGGGAAGTCGCCGCTCCTACCGCCTCTTCACCGACGCTCGCAGTCGGGGTTCCCCTCAGCGGTCCCAGCCCAGGGGTGTGGAGGTGCGCGCCTGCCGGTCCCCGCTGAGCCCCGGCGTCCGCGGAGGGCTTGTGCTCGCCCGGTGCAGCCGTCCCGACCGGAGGGGGCAGCCGAGGGGCCCCCGCCATGATCGCCCGCGCCTTCGGGGCGCGCCTGTGGGCCCCGCTGGGCGTCCTGGCCTCCCTGGGGTACTACTATCTCCAGCAGCGGCGGCTGACCCTGGCCCACCCGCGGGCGGCGGACGGCCAGCAGCAGCCCGTCGACCGGAACCTATTAAAACTGAAAATGGTGCAGGTCGTGTTTCGACACGGGGCGCGGAGCCCTCTCAAGCCTCTCCCGCAGCAGGAGCAGGTGAGAGACTGGCCCAGGCCGGGGCTGCTGAGTCAGGCCTCGCCCCGAACACTCATGATGGAGCTGGGTTGGGGCTGGGTCCAGACGGAAGGCAAACAGGAGTCTCCAGTTCCCTCCCCAGCTCTTGAGCAAGGGTGCTGGCCTTGGAGCCCTGTGCCTCTCATCCCCCTCCGACCTCGCGGGTTCAGGGCAGCCCCAGAACTTTCAGCGGCGCGGGCGATGGCTGCGGCGTAGCACAGCTGGTAGTGCTGCCTACTTCTGGTGCATATAACTCGCCTAGGGGTCTCGTTAAAATGCAGATTCTGATTCAGAAGGGGTGGGGTAGGGCCTGAGATTCTGCATTTCTAACAGATATATGGTGACCTCGAATGCAAAGGTGGAGTGCATTTCTGTGTGGCAGTTTCGAAAGGTTGTCCAAGAGTTGCAGTGACTTTTATGACAGGAACCACCCCAACTGGGATCAAAGTGGATCCCAAAGTGGATAACAGAAGTCAGTGATTTGGGAACAGATTTCACAGCAGCTTCCTCTAAGGGTTTGCGGGAGACCGTTTGAGATCCCTTGAAGGCTTTTTGGTAACAAGCGCTCTATCTTGGGGCTCATCTTTTCTATTTAGGGTTTCCGAACCGATTGTGGAAGAGATTTGAGGTAGGAAACAAAATTTTAATTGACTTGTCTTGGGGCCATACTGTCTTAAAATCTACCTGATTTAGTCAGGAAAGTTATGATTAGAGTGCAAATAATGAGTTTTCTAAATCAGCGGTCCCCAACCTTTTTGGCACCAGGAACCAGCGCTCCTATGAGAATCTAATACCTGATGATCTGAGGCAGAGCCGAGGCGGTGATGCTAGCGCTGGGGAGCGGCTGCAGGACCGCTCACCTCCTGTTCTGCAGTCCAGTTCCTAACAGGCTACAGACCAGTACTAGTCCACAGCCCTGGGGTTGGGAACCCCTGTTCTAAATGTTTACCGTTCATGGTTTTATTTCTTGGAGAGAGCCAGTGGAGGTCTCTAACCTCTCACAGCAGGTGGGCCTTAGGCAACTGGAAATCCTCCACCCCCCGCTGTCATACTTATACCTGTGGTTTTTGCATTGTTAGTTTTTTTTATGTTAACATTGGCGCAGGCTCAACGGAAGGTCTAAACCTGGTATCAGGTGTACTCTTCACGATCATAGTTGCTTTCTAGAAACTCACAGGGCTTTGTACAACTGAAAATCCAGTTTTTAAAGCTGGCCACACGTGAAATCAAACATTGAAAGCACTTCCCACATTAATAAGTCTTGGGTGGCACATAATTCTATTACCAGATTTCTAGTTAGCCTTTCTATATGGCTATACCACTTTCTGGTGCTGGAATTTCTTTTCTTTCTCTGTCTCTCTTTCCTCCCTCCTTCCTTCTGCTTCGATCTATTTTTAGTCCCTTACTTTGCCTCTTTATATTAGGTCACTATATTATCCTTATGATTTGGTGATTCCTTATGATTTCTGTCTCTGTGCACCCCCACCCCATATTCTTGTTACAGAAAAGCTGGGAAATAAGGAATAGAAGACTTATGTTAAAGACAAAGTTACCAGTGCTAACAGAATAAAAGTCTGAGTGTCTAAGCCTAGACTTAATATGTACAGTAGATATAGTCCCTGGAGGGCCTGAAAAAGATCGATTCTTTTCAAGCCTTCTGCTGAGCCACTGGGTATATGATGGGTATCATCTGCCTTTATTTTGGAAGGGGCAGTTGTAGCTCAGGTAGAATGCCAGCTTCATTTGTCTTCTGTCTGTGTAGCCTTAAAATATGGAACATCTGAGTCTGTGGCTTTGCTTTGCAGTTAGGGAGGGTACATTACCGCTCCTGCCTGCTCACATTCTCCAGACTTTAGGCAGATGCATTAAACATCTTTGGTTATCTCGCATAAAATCTTCTACATAAAAGCTGGAGGTGGAACCAGCTCTCTTTAAATTTAGGCTGCGAGCCACTGTCATCGGCCCGCTGTGACTGTTTTCTGGAGTTCTTCTCTCGGGTTTTCTTTTAAAGATTCAATTTGACAGAGGTTGTTGTTGGGATTGCTAATCTGCCTGGCTCTGCTATTAATTATAGTCAGAAGGGACTACCTGGCAACAATTCTAAAACTAAAATTGCCTTTGGTAGATGTTGCCAGACTTCTGACTGGTTTATAAATAAACCTATGATGAGTCATCTCATTCAGTGATCTCACAAATCCTCAGAAGGTAGCATCGTGTAAAACTAGATGTTTAGTTGAGTTGTTTTCTTATGGCTTGAATGGCTGTTGACAACTTTTTTCCCTTTAGCTGTGCTCTGGAAATAAAATTCAGGGACTCGATTGGCCGTTTTTTCTGGCCGTTAGATTAGATCCCAAGTACACATTCAAAAGACAGATTTGGTCCTGCTTTTGGATTTCCCTCAGCTCCCTCCATACAGTGGCAGGGTGGTCTCCAATTCAGGCAGGGCCTCAGGTTTTATAAAGTCCTTTGTATCTCAGTCCCCCTGTTGATTAAGGCATTTGGGCCTCTATTTATCTGATAATGTAAGTGAACTGGGAAGCATAATGCCAGTCTCATCGTTGCTTAATACCTACCCGAAGCCCAGCTAAGAGAAGGGTTTTCAGAAGGCATTACATGAAGGATGTGCCTGCCAGTCAGTTTATTCATTCTTGTGAAGCAGTGTTTCTTAAGCGTGGTGGGATATTGGACTCAGCTGGGGAGCTTTAAAAAAAATACTGACGCCCGGGTTCTCTCCCAGAGATTCTGACTTAAGTGGCCCTTGGGAAGGATTTGTCTGTTAGCAAGAACGATATGCTTCTCCTCAACAGTTTGGCTTGCTCTGATCTTCACGCTAGTCCAGCTGATCTAGCTTCTCCTTTTACAAAAAGCCAGAAAGCTCGGCGCCGAATCTCAGCCCTCCTACAAGTGTATGGATTGTCATGGTGTGCGTTTTTGCGTGACTTTTCACTGCATCCTTTTTTTTTTTTTTTGTCTCTATACTCGTTTGCTTTCTTGTGTGCTTCGAATTGGCCGTCTTACTATATTTTAGGTTTTTCTGTCACCTACTTTAAGTTGGTTCCTGAAAATGGGGTACAAATAATTAAGTAAAATTATAAAGTTAGTTAGCTTTGCCACTAACTCAGGAACAAGGATGAGTGTGCATGAGAGGCAGACACCATGTATGACACCGATGTGCCGTCCCTTCTTGAAAATCTGAAAATGTGTGCTCTAGACTTGACCTAGATTTGCAGAAGTCATTCTGCATCGGGAAACACCAATGAGCTTCCATCTGTGACTGTGCCTAGCAGCAGGAGATTCCTTAGTGAGGCCACATAGACCTGGGGATCTGGTGACGGGACCCCCGCTAGACACTGGGCTTAGAAGGATGGATAATTCAGTGTCGGCTGTAAAGGAGATTGCATCCTGATGAAGGAGAAAGACAAAACGGATTCCAGTTACGGAAATATGCTAGTAGAGCTGGGCACGCAAAGGAAGGGTCTCAAATTTAAAATGCCCCAAACTGAGCTCAGCTTCTCACCTGTCCTGTCTTCCTGTCTTGGTCTTCCATTTTTGTCAAAGAGTACCTCCATGGCCCTTGTCCCCTCAGGCACTCAGGATCAAAATCAAAGTAATTTTTTCTGTATGCTTCCTTGTTTACCTGCGAACCTCACATAAAGCTTTTATTTAGTCACTTGCCAAGTTCGACTCCAGTGTCTTATACCCACATTTCTATTCCCCCTGCCTTACGTGAGGCCTTAGGCTCTCGACCCTGCATGGCAGACATCTTGAATTTGCCTTTTCTGTATCTGGTCTCCCATTCCAGTTCTGATCCATTCTGCTGGCTTTCAGACCATTCCGTGGAGCCTGTGGGTTAGAGGGCTGCTGAGTGGCCGAGGGTCTGGGTTCCCGCTCTTACTTCACACAGAGAAATTCTAGTTTGTGCCTGTAAATAGACAAATCTAAAGTGAAACCCTACTCAGCATTTACTAAGTAAAAAGTTTGAAAACCCCTTCCGGGTGGAGGCAGACCAGCCTACTTCTTTCCTCTTTGTGCATTCTTCCCCATCTCTGCTCAGCTCCGGCTTCCCGCCTCGTCTGGAAATTCCCGGTACCACCCTCTCTTCTCGCCTCCTCCTCACTCTCAAGTCCAAGTCTTTGCTTGTCTAAGTCCTGTTCATTTCGAATGTCTTTCCCTCCGCGAAACTTTTCCTGAATCCCAAGCTAGAAGAGGAGGTCTGTCTTGCCTTTGAACTAGTGAGGTCTTCATCCGGGTCCTTGTAGTTACTGCTGTCTACATTCATAGCTTGCCGTCTCTGTTAAAATGGAAAATCCAGAAAAGACAGAGTCTTGTTCTCTCAAGCTTGGGATCTTCCACAGGATCTGGCAAATCGCTGGAGCTCTTGTCAGTTGTACTGTGTGCCAGGCGCTTTGTCGGGCATCCAAAGTACAGAGGACAACAGATAACCCAGTCTCTGTTCTCAAGAAGCTAAGTCGACTGAGCCGGACAGACTGGTCAAGATGCTGTTCTCAGACAGTTGGATACAGGTCACCAAAAAGAGCCATGGAGCTGCTGTGAGAGCCTGGGGGCCATGGCCGTGGCTTCTGGGAAATTTAACCTGTCCTGCGGAATGAGCAGAAGTCTTTCCAGATGAAAGAGAAAGGAAAATTCCAGGCAGAAGAAACAGGAAGTGGACAGGCCAGGAGGTGCCATGGCGCCATGGGAAACAAAGCTGGGTGGCTAGAGAGTAAGTGTGAGGGGCAGGGGCCTCGTGCAGCTGTGAGCCCTTGCGGGGTTTTTTTGTAGGGAAGTTATGGGCTCAGACCTTGAAAGAGGGAGCAGTGATTGAAAGAGAGGAGGGAGAAGGTCTCCACACTACACACTCGGTCTTCTGCTATCTGTTGCTGCAGCACCAGCTGGGCAAGAGGCTCAGGTGTTGGGGGCTGCGTGCAGGTGGGACAGAGACCACAGCTTTCGGACGAATGGAGAGCTTCCTCCATACGAAGAGCACCTGGGACGCCCAGTGACACTTTCCTGGGATATTTCTGGGAGGGGGCAAAGTAAACCCGATTGTATGTGACGTGGTAGGTTTTCAAATGTTTTAAAACAAAATGAAGTAGTAGTAGAAGACTGCGTGAAAGCTGCAGTAGTCACTGATGGCCAGGTAGGACCCGAGTGGCATTGACCCTTGGAGAGACGTCGGATGGGCAGATAGCAAGCTGAGAAGGTGCAGAGGAAGCTCTGGGCCCGGTCTGGGCAGACAGGCGGAGGGGCAGCTCAGCTGGGGGACGAGGCTGGGCCGATGTGCAGAAGTCCTGGAAGGCCACGTGCTTACGTCTCGAAATATTGGGGAACGCTATTGATGAGATGAAAGTCGCTCGGCGAGGTGCTTACGCATGTGTGGACTGTGGGAGTCTGTCCCAGGCTCGAGTCTGAGGTAATAAGGTTTTCTGCTCTGACCTGACTGTAAGATAAGAGCCACTAGAGTAACCGTATTTAGCCAGCGACCAACACACTGATGGATGGGGGTTTGGCGCAGGGATAGGGGAGCCGTAGGGAGAGGCGGGGGGTTGAGTTGGGGCCTAGGAGAATTCTGGGAGCATTGAGAGAGAAAATAGTAAGTTGGGAAGAGGAGTTGGTGTATGGGATTAGAAGAAAAGACTTTTATTTTGAAAGTTAAAGTCATCGCACCTGACTCAGCGCGCGTAAAAGTCTCCTGGGCTCTCGGAGCTACGAGACCTGTAGCTGCTTGTGACCTTTGCCAAACCGAAAGGGTATGGTTGGGGCAGGAGCCAGATTGCAAGGAGTCAAGGAAGATGGTGAAGAAATGAAGGTTTCTTGAAAAGTAGCTACTTGTCGGAGAAGCTGGATGAAGGAAAGGTGGCCGCAAAGGATGTTAAGCACAGTCCTTAGGGACGGCCGTAGACACCTGCACGTTGATTCCTTGAAAATTCTTGCAAGTCTGCGGTCACCGAGATGTGATTCTGTTTATTCTGTCTACTCTTTCATTCACCACGTTTTTCATGCCAGGCATTCTGGCCACTTCTCTCCTTTACTTCAGTCTGGGCTTAGGGCCAGAGCAGCCTCTTGACAGTGAGTACGAGTGTCACAATGGCCGGACGTGGGCTGAGGACACCTGGAATAATAAATCTGGTCTTTTCTTCCCTGCCTTGCAGCTAGATCCAAAGTTTCCTTCCTCGCTCCCCACGGCTGCAGGTTTCATGTCAGGGTGATTCCAGCTGTTGGATATGAATGTTCTAAGTTTCCATCAGTGGGTTGTGTTTTTGGTCCTAGCAGGTGGAGTGGAATCCCCGGCTGTTGGAGGTCCCCCCGCAAACTCGCTTCGATTACACTGTCACCAGTCTCGCTGGGGGCCCGAAACCTTATTCTCCTTTCGACTCTACATACCATAAGACCGTACTGAAGGTGAGCGATGCTCCGTGCTCTGAGAAGCCCTCCGCAAAGCTTCGAGGGTTTTCTCTGGGCTGGGCTTAGCAGGCTGTGGTGTTTTCATTCTTCTCTCTCTCTTTCTGCCCCGCCTCAGGGGGGCATGTTTGCCGGACAGCTGACCAGTGTGGGCATGTCGCAGATGTTTGCCCTGGGAGAGAGGCTGAGGAAGAACTATGTGGAGGACGTGCCCTTCCTTTCGCCCACCTTCGACCCTCAGGAGGTCTTGTGAGTCACTGGGAAAAGACGTGTCGCACCCAGTGTAAGGTCCTGAGCAAGAGGAAACCAGTCCAGACCCCCCAGATGTCCTCACTGTTGAGTAAGGTAGTTTGGGGCAGTTACCGGTAGATAATAGGATCCTGTGAACAGCTGGTCACTGGAGGTCACAGGCACTGGCTTCCGGGGTCCTTGGGGCAGCCTTCCCACTGATAGATGAAGGATTCTGCCCAGCACCATGGGGCCCCTGATGTGCTCTCGAAAGCCTCCCAGCTGCTCTGTAGAGTAAAGTAGATCGTGTGTAATCAACTCTTCCTTTTTTGAGTGTCTGCCTTTTTGCTTTGTTCCAGTGTTCGTTCCACTAACATCTATCGGAATCTGGAGTCTACCCGGTGTTTGCTGGCTGGGCTTTTCCGGTATCAGAAAGAAGGTTCGAGTCTGAAGTCTACAAGTCAGCCCCTGTCCCCAAGGAAGTTTTCCTTCTTAGTTGCAAAGCCCCCGTCTCTCTCTTCCTTGGTGCCTCTTCCCCTGGTCCCTCTCCCGCACACGTGGCTTCCCTGGCATGATGATCCCTTCCCGTCGGGCCTTCTCCCGGTCCGACCTCCGGCCGCGGCTGCAGCGATGATGCCTCAGCTGCTCCGATGGGCCTGTCTCCTGACCCCGCCTCTAACGCTTCTGCACAAGCCCCGTGAGGCATCCCTAGCCAGGTCTTGTGAACAGCACTGGCAGCTGTTTGCTTAGGTGGGACACTGCTGAAAAGGAGGGCAGGAGGGACACTTGGCTGGGACCCAGGCCTCCCGCGACGGCTCTGGCCTTGGTGATGACCCACAGTCAGACCCAGGCGGCATCACTGGCTTTGGTTCAGCCTTTCTTTGTTGAGAAAGTCTATCGGGTCTGGGTTTTGGCAAATTCATCCAGCGAACGATGGCTGCTAGGACCGCTGAGGACCACATTTATTATTTGTGGATCCCATGTAGCGAGGGTCTTTGACTATCAAATGAAGCTGCATTAAATTTACGTTTAATTGCTGGTCTGAGTTTCAGATCATCATGACCTCCCCAGAGTTAAAATACTAAAATGGTGCCCTAAGACAAAGGTTCTTGTCATTTGGTTTGACTTCTTTAGCAGTATCTCAAATAGATAGAACATTTCCATCAGGCTTTTAAAAAAGATATGTAAAATGATAGAAACCTCCAGGCCAGAGGCGGCTGGCCTCGTCCCCAGCTGGGTTGGGTAGTGCTGCCGGTTCTGGCCGCAGTTGGCTGCTGACTGCTGCTGTGTCTGAGTCACACACAGCAGACAGGTCGGGCTGCCCTTTACGTCCCTGGGGCCCCAAGCTTCGGAACGGTCAGTCCATACCACCTGGCCTCCTGAAAGCCCTTCACTTGCTCAGCTTCTAAAAGGCAGATCCTCCTCTCAGAAACACAAAGTATGGCTGAAGTAGGAAAGGTGTTTCTCGGCGGCAGCCTGGTCTGCAGGCGGCTCTCAGACTGAGGCCGTGCCAGCTTTCCAGGGGCAAGGAAGGAAGCAGTGTCATCCCCAGCCTCTGGGGTGGCTGCCTGGGTAGCCTCTCCCTGCCGGGGGACCCAGACTTCCTGGGATTCCAACTGGACGTCTGTCACAGAGACTTCCATACCTTGCCCTTTATCAAGGGACCTGAATAGACCAAAGAACCCTACGAGGTGTTACTTTGGGATCTTGTTTCAGGGTCAAGTCCTCGAGGAGTCCCAGAGGGTTGTGAGTAGGCCGTAGAGAAACTGGTGGGTGCTGGCCGGCGCCATGTGATCAGTTGGTCGTTCAGCATGAATTCGTGCCTGAGGTGTGCCCTGCTGGTCGTAAACTGTACATCTGATATCCAGACACCAATGTCGGACCAGATAGGGATTATCATGTGTTACGTTAGTTTAAACTGTAGTTGTTATTATTCTAACATGTAAAGGACTTGCTGTGCAGCAAACCTTATTCTAAGGGCTTTGCATATATTAACTTGTTTAATTCTTGTAATAACCCCGTGAGATGGGTAACATCGCCAATTTACAGATAGAGAACAAAGGCACAGAGAGGCTTAGTGACTTTCCCAAAGACACTAAGCTGGTAAATGGTGGCACTGGGATTCAAACCCGGGCCGTCTTGTTTCAAAACCCACACCCCTCACCTTTGTGTTCTGCCGCTTCTCAGAGGACGTGCACGTCTGGAGAGGACCTTGGTCGTTTGACCAGGGAAGTGTGTCTGAATTCTGACATTGTAGTCGAGTTACCATAGGCTACTTTTAAAGTCCTGGGGTTTTGACTATCAACAGTTTGGGAATAATAGCTCTTTGGGGCTTAGATTCACCTGCTCACGTCACAATCGACCTCAGCGAGTTCCAGAGAGCTGCCGAGGGGAGCCGTTCCTTTTGCCTTCAGGGAAGGTCAGGCTTGAGTCGTGGAGTTGGGGGAGCCCCCACAGGTCCTGGCCTCTCTGCACAGAGCACAGCATGGACGGTGGTAGGGCACCTTTGGGCATCACTGGGGGCAAAGGTACTTGTGAGCTCCGAGCAAAAGAAACATTGTTTGTGCTCTGATGTTTGCTTCCTGCAGTCCATCTGCAAGTCTAGTTTCCATGCTGGGCAAGGCTGTGGGGTCGGAGAGTGTTTCTGGCCTGATGGTCACCTTTCTTATGTTGTCATGTGATAAGTCACCATGCTGGCCTATGGGATTGGACTTGGGGAAGCAAGAAATTCACCCGGTTCTGATAAAGCCGGCAATAGCCCTTCCTTCATGGTGAAGCCCAAGCGTGGGGAGTGCCCTGAGGCAGGCTGTTTGGGATGAGCCAGGAAAGTGCCAGCCTGGGCCAGGCCTGCGCCCGCTTTAGCCCACGTGTGGCACAGTAGGAGGGGCTGTGCCAGACAGCAAGGCTCGCCATTGCCGAGACCACAGACGAGCTCCCGTTGGCAGGGCCGGGGCATATCAAAGACATTGGCAGTCCTTACGTGACCTTGATGATCTGCCTCCTGGAGCAGCTCCATCTGTGCAGACAGAAGAGGGAGGGGGAGGAGGTGCTGGCGAGAGCAAGTTGACGCCTCTTCCTGCCTGTGCTCCCACTTTCCTTCCAGGACCCATCACCATCTACACCGACGAAGCCAGCTCTGAAGTCTTGTACCCCAACTACCAGAACTGCTGGAACCTGAGAGAAAGAACCAGGTAACTGCCCCGGGTTCTTGCTCACCCGTGGGGAGCAGACAGCCTTTTCCATGCTGGCGGATACAGGATCGGAGGGGCTGTGTAACACTCAGGGACAGCATCACTGTCCAGGAAATGAAGCAGCTCATGCTCACGGTGGCAGACCCACAGCGAAGGGACAGGAAGATGGGAAAAGCCACGCGCCGGGCTGGAGAGATAGATGATGGTGTATACGGCCATCAGTTTCCCAAGTGTTACCTATCACCAGTCTTGAGCTCTCGGATGGGGCGGATGAAGAGACGGACAGGTTAAGTAACAGACGACCGAGCGAGTCATCGAACTGCAAATCAGATGGGCAAGCAGAAGACAGACTTCCTGTCTCTTAGCAGCGTGTGGCCCTGTACGATAGGTTGGTTGGGCTGGTGGCACTTCCCAGTGTTCAGGTGTTTCTGAATTGCACGAAGACGATGCCGTGTGCGTTCCACAGAAGGAAAAGAAAGCTCTTTCCAAGCAGACCTGGGCCGCGCTCGCGTCGTTTTTGGTGTAATAAAATGCTAGTGTGGGATTTGGAAAAGCCAGGCTTTTATTCTAATCCTGGTACTTGCTAACTTATTTTACAAGTCATTTGTCCTCTCAGAGCCTTAGTTTACTCACCTGCAATATAGGAAGAATGCCAGCTAACCCCGATGAGTCGTTGAGGATTGAATGAGATCCCAAACGATGGCTGAGATACGCTTTGTAAACCGTTAATCGCTACACAGTATGAGGGATTACTTTTTATTTTTTGGCAGAAGCCGGACCCAGACCGCCTCTCTGCAGCCAGGAATCTCGGAGGATTTGAAAAAGGTCAGAGAGGGGATGGGCATTGCCAGTGGCGATGGAGTGGACTTCCTCCTTCTCTTTGACAACATGGCTGCCGAACAGGTGCTTCAGCCGCCCTCCTCGGGCCCCGGCGGGCGGAGCCTGGGCGGGTCGCTGGCTGGGCTGCCTCTGGATTGGAGCGGGGTGGAGGCCTCCTGGTTTGGAGGAACGATCAAGGGGGACCCCTCACTCGGTGAGGAGCACAGATAGTCTGATAAATACTGAAGACCGCAGCGTTGGAAATGCTGCTCCGGGGAGTCGGACCCCCACAGCGGTGTGGCCCGGATCCCCGCTCCTCGTGCGAGGATGAGCGTCCCCTGAGGCAGACGTACCACATGCTTATGAGTCAAACAGATTGAAGGTTATAAGACAAGAGTTCATATGAAGTATTTATATGCCATGCTTTTTAGATATCATTTTGGGGAAAATGAAGGCCAAAGAGGGGTTTAGAAATTCCTTGCCTTGTATTTTAGTTACCATTTTTTTTTAAACAGTTTTAAAAATACAGGTTTGTTCACTTATTTTTTGGAGTGCATGGGGAGCCATCAGAAAGAGAGGAAAACAGGTTTTTTCCCTGGGCCTTCAGACCGCTGGGAACAGCTGCCGGAGACAGAGCTTTCTGAGCCGCGAAGCCTCCCTGGGAGCGGACAGGCCCCGCCTCCTCCTAAAACTCTACCTGTGGCCCTTGCAGGTGCACGGCCTCCCGAGCTGCCCCATGCTGGAGCGCTTTGCACGGGTGATTGAACAGCGGGCTGTGGACGTGGCCTTGTACGTGCAGAATGGAGACAGGTGAGGGGCCCCCCGCCGCTGGCGTGAAGGCTCGCTGGGTCAGGCCTCCCCGTGTGTGGGGCCGGAGGGTTGTCGGGCCGCTCACCTGCCGGTCGGCATCTCTGTGTGCGCATTGGCCAAAATGGCCCCATTCTGCCGGCCCACTGAGTGGGCTCGGCCCTGGCTCCTCCACTTCCGGCCTGGGACTGGCGACCTAGTGCTTCCGTTCACTGTCACACAGGAGCCAGCCCTCGACTGGCTTTCTCTTAGTCACTGACTTCTTGCTGTAAGTTTCAAAGGATTTGGGTGGGAGGATCAGGGGAAAGAATAATTCCTCACTTTATTCGTAACAATGTAGAAAGCACTTTCACGTGCTCGTCGTGAGGTGGGTGTCTTTATTCCTGAGAGGGTCCGAGTCCTGGCTTTACAGATGAAGACGCTGGGCCTGAGGGACGTGAGACTGTCCTCGGCTCGGCTAGCAAGCGGCAGAGCGGGCCTGGGACCAGATCGTCTCCTGACCCCGTGTTTTCTCTGTATTTGCTGGTACTTAGGGCTCCGTTTTTGAAAGGCCTGCTTCCTGACCCTCAGAACGGAGAGTTTCTCTCTTATGAAATGGCAATAAAACGCCTTTTTCTCATCGGTTAAGACCGTCCAGCTTGCACTCAGCATGGGCAACTTGATAGGGAAGTCGAGGAACAGTCCGGGAAAGCTTACTGGCCCCCGTCTGCCTGCTTTGTCCACTACTGTGGGACCACACGCTTTGAGTCGCAGGAGCCACCTTGTCATCGCAAGGCGACCGGCCCGAGGACGACAGTGGTGGAGCCACAGCCAGCCGGGCGGGCACCACCGCCGCCGGACTCCTGTGAAACCAAGTACATAAACGAGAAAGGCCCTTCCGGTCCATTCTCCAAAGGAGGCGGCTGCACCGGGAAGCAGAGTTTAGGACATTGCTGCTTCGGCTTGCTTTCCTACAGCCTTCTGGAAGCCAGGGAGATCATTAGGCCCTGCCCTTCCCTGCTCTGTTCCTTAACCCCTGAGGCCTAGTGCTCACCCTGACTTCCCCTGGTTCCCTCCTCGCTCGCCCTCCCGTCTCCGACGCGTGCGTCCGGGTCTGGCTCGGAGCTCTTGTTGGAAGTCTGTGCACAGGGAGCCCTCAGCCCTCCGCCCTCCGCCCTGTGGCAGCACCGTTTCCCGTCTCCCCGCTTGTCTGACTGGGCTCGTGAGGTCCTGGGGGCAGAACCCGCCGGCCGCCCCGCCGGCCGAGTAACCCCGTCTCTTCAGCACTGTTTCGTTGCCACAGGGAAGGCCTCCAGATGACAGTCGGACCCTTCCTGCATCTGCTGGAGAGCAACCTGCTGTCGGCCGTGGACCCTGCCACCCCACCCGGGGACACCAGGTGCCCCCAGCACAGCAACTCAGCCTCGCACCCCTGAGGGCGGTGGGGGCCTCTGGCCACAGGGAGGGAACCCAGGTTTTAGCTGGGGCAAGAAACAGGCTGTCGGGGACCTGCAGGGCGATGCTGAAGAGGCCGTGAGCCCCAAAGATGATCACAACATTGTTTCCTTTCTTCCTGCTGCACCCATCCCACCGCATTTTGAAGTTATTTTAGCTAAAAAGAACCCTAAATTAATTTTTCTATTTCTTACGAATCGAACATGTATCAGAGTGGCTAATTATATCGCACTGATTTGATACGGTAATCGCCCCAAACAAACACAGTCATTTAATAGGCTTCAGTCGGACCACCTTCGCTGAGTGCATGGAAGGCGTGATTCCCACCAGGCATTTGAAAACGTTGGCGGTGGCCCCTGACCCTCCACCACCACTGTCGCAGAGTCAGAAGCCCCAGTCAGGGCCGTGGGTTTGGAACGCTGGGTGCTCTAGGCGCCTGCTTAGTGACCTGTGGTCTGTGGATGGACGGACAGCGGGTTTGGGTTCGATTCTCAGGCCCTCGCCGACCTGCTGAACTGGATGTGCATTTTAACTAGATCCCCAGGGCGTCCGTCCGCGCCCTAATGTTAGGAAGCACTACAGGCTGCCTGCTGGAGAGAGCCACGTAGCTGGAAAGTCGCCCGTGTGTAGCACCGCGAGACAGCGAGTCGAAAGAGGCACCTTCGGGAACTTTGATTTCTAACAGCGGGTCACGCGGCTGTGCTGCCCTGTCCTTCACGGCGCCCGCAGTGGCAGCACGTTTCCTGTGGGCCTTGGCCCAGCCCTTCTTGGCCACATGTCTATAGAATACAACTGGACCTAATGCCAGTCTCTGATTTGGGGCTCAACAAATGAAATCCTTGATCTTTCTCCAGAGATAGATACAGGGGTCAGGAAAATATAAATTAAAATGGCACCGTTATTACTGATTAAAGCCATTTGGAGAATATGTTGAGAGCCAGACAGGAATGAACTGAATTCCCCCGAAACGCAAGGAGAGGCTTCTCTGCTAAACTCGTCACGCGCCTGGGAGTGGGAAGAGCATCGGCCGTAGGCAGCTGGGGCCCAGGGAGAGAAGGGAGCCAGGGCCCAGGCCCCGTGCCCAGGTTCTGCTTGGAAACTCGCGCAGGGAGGAACAAGCAGGTGGGTGGGCGAGTGGGTGGGTGGGGGGCCAGGAGGGCCACGCCCTGGGGATCCCGCCTCGTGGGAACGTGGCGGGTGGCTTCTGCCCACCGTCTGCTTCAAAGGAGTTTTACGCCAGGCTCAGCTGGTTTCTAGACGTCACTGGTTTTTTGTTCTGCACTCGAATGGGGCAGGCGGTGTCCTGGGCTCCCGAGTCCTGGGTAGAGACTCATGGGGACTCTTTCTTCCCTGCAGGAAGCTGTACCTCTATGCGGTTCACGATACGACCCTCATCCCTCTCTTAACGGCCCTGGGGATTTTCGACCACAAGTGGCCACCGTTTGCTGTTGATATGACCATAGAACTCTACCAGCACCAGAAATCGAAGGAGTGGTTCGTGCAGCTCTATTACCACGGGGAGGTGAGACCTCATGGGGACGGGAGGGGCTGGGCCCCCTGGCCTAGCACCTGGTCTTCGTCCTCAGAGGGCCATTATCAGTCATCTGTGTACTCGGGGGGTGGCCCAGGGGTGGGTCAGGCAGCCTGGGACCTGGGCCTCCTCCCCGTTCTGTTAGACTCCTTCTAGAAACGGGACCACCCTCCTCTCCTGAGTGTCCCTGCCAGGGTGTGACATTCTGACTGCTAGGCTTGTTTTAAAAATCAGTGGTAGTGTCTTTGGGAGGTGGCGTGTGCTGTTAGCGCTCTTGGTGCCTGGGTGGCTTCGGCAGGTTGCCGTCCAGAGCAGTCCGCAGGGATTAGACCTTCAGCCCGCCCAGCTCAGGGGCGTGACTTGACCGTGGCTTCCTGGCCAGGTCACCAAACAGTCCTCGAGGGACTTCTGCAGGCAGGCATCATGCTCTTCTGGTAGCTGACTGAGGGGAAGGGCCTTGCTGGCTGTCACACATGTGTGGGCACAGGCCACACTGGCTCGGCGCCCCTCGGCCCTCTAGGCACAGTAGACAATAACAGGACGGCCCTGCTGAGTGTGTGTCTTCCACAGAAGCAAGTGCCAAGAGGTTGTCCCGACCAGCTCTGTCCACTGGACAAGTTCTTGAACTCCATGTCGGTTTACATCCTGACCCCAGAAAAATACCACACACTCTGCTCTCAAGCACAAGTAACAGAACTCAGAAATGGAGAGTGACCGATTTGCACAAGGGGACGTGTTGATTTCTGAATAAAATGCTTTTCTTCACTGGCTCTGGCTGTTGCATTTGGTAAAGGCAGGAACAAGAGTCATGTCCTTCAACATAGGTAGGGGTGCGTCCTGCCTGCGGGTGTCCGAGGGTCTCTTCTGGAAAGAAAAGGGGTGTGATGTCGAGACCAAGGGGCCGTTTCCCGTGTTGTGGCTTGACTTCCATGTCCAGAAACGTCTGCCTGTGACACGGGACATCTGTGGACATCACGACGCCGTGGCATTGTGTTGATTTTGGACTTTAGTTCTTTATTCCTGTCTTCATCTTACAAACACGTATGGAGCAGCTGCTAAGTAGTAGTCGTCGTAAAGGTGAAAAGGTTCTGCCCTCAGGTCGTTCCAGTCCAGGGGGAGAGGCAGAAAGTCCGTCGGTGATGACATCGCGGTGTGCTCCAGTCTGTGGTAGGGTGTATCGGGGCGATTCGGGCACAAGAAAGAAGGCCCGAGCCCCAGCTGGCAGAGAAAGGTGAGTCGGGGTTAAGCGGAGAGGCGGGGAGGAAAGGGTGTTGTGTGGAGGTAAAAGGTCGGCTTGGAGGTCAAGGGGCAGAGCTGGGTGGTGGAAGCCCAGCAGGACGATGCAGGAAGGGCTTGGCTTCAAGTGGCTGCAGCTCCAGGCGGGAATGTAGGGCTCGGCAGCGGTGGCTGGGCCACTGTCGACCTAAATGCACCACCTTTAACTGGGCCCCCAAGGGTACCTGGTGAGCCCCCTCTTTCCTCCTCAGTTTTCTCAGTCTTCCGCAGGATCTCAAACAACCAATCCCCTTACCTCTCAGAGAAAATGGCAATCCCGAAAACCTCTCCGCCTCCTACCATCTTGATGTTGACGGCTCCCGCCCAGATCGGCTTCTCTAGCTCAGGTTTCTCTTCGGAGCTTCACACACTCCTGTCCCCTTGGATGTCCCATAGACCCAAAATTTGCTAGGTCAAAACCAAGCCCCTCTCCCCTCCTGGACCTGCCGCTCCCACGGGCTTCCGCGTCTGCATAGGCGACGCCACCCCATCCGCTCCGTCCCTGTCGCTCCCCTCATGTTCTCCCATTAGCTCACGCTGATGCTCAGTCTAACCCGCTAAGTCCCATCAGTCCCCCCCGCTCAGTTCTTGAGTCTGTCGCCATCGCTTTCATTCCCGATCTTCAATATCCCCTGCGCATCCTCACTCTGATGGTTACTGTATTATTTCACTAGGAATGGAAAAGCAATCAAGAAAGAACGTCCCCCCGACCCCCCCAATCTGCTACCCCAGCTGCGTTGGTGCCCATAAGGCCTTTCCTTCCCGTTACTAAGAATGAACCATCCCTACACCGACCCAAGGCCAACCCTCCAGCTCTGCGTGGACGCCCACGATGATCTCTTTTCTGTTAATTTTCTCTTCCTGCCCGTTATTCCCATCAGCATAAGAACGTGCTGTAAAATCATGTCTTAAAATTTTCCCTCATCTTCGAGTTACTGTGCTACTTTTCTTCTCCCCTTTACAACAAAACTTCCTAAAAGAGCTGTTTGTACTTGCCACCCCCGATTCGTCCCACGTTCCCGACTCCACTATGATCGGGCCCTCAGCCCTGGCTCTCCGTGGAAACGGCTCCCGCCAAAATCATCGGCGACCTCTGAGTGCTCAGTTCAACGGCCGGTTTCCAGTCTTCTCACTCAGCTTCTCATCGGCAGCCTCGGAAGTTTTTTTTTTTTTTTCCCATTTGGCCTTCGTGACAACTACCCTTGGTTTTCCTCGCTTCTCAGCTTCTCAGTTTGGGCCGATTCTGCCTTTCTCCACTCTCTCAGCGTGGGAGTCCTCAGGGCTCCAGCCTTGTACCTTCTCTCCTGCTCTCCCGCGTCTGCTGTTTAAGCCATTTGACCTGCAGTCACGGTGGCCCTGGCAAACCAATACGCCTTGTCCTGTCCTTCCTCCCAAGGGTTTTATCAGCGCTTGATAGTTAGTACACACCTGTGAATTTATCTCTTTAGCCCCCTCACCAGAATGGAAGCTCCACGAAGACGGGCTTCACCTCGTTCCCTGCTGTGCCCCCCACACCGAGAAGAGGGAGTAGCTCACGCTGCTGTTCAGACATCGGTCCAATGGATGGACACATCCCCTCTGCCACTGCCCTCCTGGGCCCACGGTCACCCTCCCAGGTTACTGAGTGGCTCCCTGGAGTCACCGTTCCTTGCCTTCTGTTACCCTTTGAGCCCTGCCCCTGCTGGCTCACGCCCCTCACCACCCCCTCACACATCTGCTCCGGCCACGGTGAACTGCGTTCCGTTCTGTCCTGGTCCCCCGACCACTGATGCCTTTGCCCCGTCTAGTCCCTGCACGTCTTGACACCCCCCAAGTTTCTGTCTGTCCCTCAGTAGGGGGCTGTCCGTCTTGTCCATTATTGTGGTCCTAGCACCAAGCACAAGACTCGGCACAAGGTGGACTTCGGCAAAGAGTCATGGAATGGACTCTGCACGCTCCCTACAGAGCGGCTCCTGCACGCGTCCCTGCTCACCACCAGGGGGAGCAGGGGGACGGAGAACCGCAGGGCGAGCTCTGGGTTCAGATTCTGACGCTGCTATGTGTTTCTCTGTGCCCCTCGGACAGGTGTGTCTGAGCCCGTTTTTCCTCTCACGTGAAATGGAGATGATTATACCTGTTCATTACGGTTGCTGAGAGAAAGGAGTAACCGTAAGGGCTTCCGAATGCCCTTTTCCCCCTCTTTCTTCCATGCTAGCTTCTTAGCGGTGACAGGTTTCCTCAGCTGGTTTGGGGGCACCGGGACCTGGCATGCTGACCTGTTCGTACCTGTCGTAAGAAACTCGGGTCTTTGCAAGTGGTACCTGGCACCCCTTCTCTGCCGGAACCGTGTGGGGCACAGCCCGGCTGCCTGCACAGGAGGCTGGGAGGGGGTTTAGAGCAGCTGCTTTGTTTGCCACATGCCAGGGAAGCATCGGGCTTCAGTGCTGGTGCTAGGGCCACAGTTCGCTGTGTGCCCTGGGCGACTGGGGAAAGTCTGGGTCCCTTTGGCTGGTTGGGAATTCTCTGGGGAGAGGGCTGGGCGGTCTGTTCAGACTCTGCCCTCTAGTGGCCAAGGGAACCGGCCATGCAGTCCTGATCCTCCCTGTCCACCCTGCCAGCCTCCAGGAACCCAGTCCCTGCCTGAGGGTGGTGGAGAGGGAGCTGAAAAACCCTTTTCCCGATAAAAAGGCGGGTCTTCTCAGGACTCCTCTCTCTCCACTGGCTTTTGAAATGCACGCTTCCCCGAAGGCGGAGGTGGCGTGGCCCACAATCTCCATCTCTGAAGCAAAGGTCCAAACTAATGTCTGAGAACTTGAGGGAGCACCGGTCTTGGAGTCACGTGCTGTGGGTTCAAATCCTCCCTCTTTACGTGCTACCTGTGTGACTCTGGGCAAGTCCTGTCACTTCCTGTTAGCGAGCCTGTACGCCTGTCACAGAATTACCCCGGGATCACCTGGATCAGATGCTTCAAGCAGCACTTTGTCCTATGAAAAGTGCTGTTCAAACCTAAGGCGTCACTCGTGCTATCGCCAGAAACGCCTCCCCGGGCGGCTTCTGCGTGTTCCTCCCACGGTGGCGCCCAGCCGGGAACGGTGTGCCGCGGGTGGTACCATCCCGGTGCCTGTCGCAGGGGTGCAAGATGGTGAAGGCAGCACCCGCCTTGGAGTAAGGAGCCGGGGTCTGAATTCCAGCGTTGCCACCTCGGGCCCTGTGACTGGGCACTGGCTGAGCGCTGCGGACTCTTCGCCCCGCACTGAGGAGCGGGTGCTCCCTGCAGGTGGGGCTGCTCCGTGCAGGAGGGAGGGGGCGGGTGGCCGCGGGCCCGGAGCATGCCCACTGCGCATGTGCAAGCGGCTTCGTGCACTTGGACCTTCAGGGAACTAGAACTCAGCCCGCCACGGTTCGCCCAGAAGCTCGCGTCGTCCTCGTGGCGCAGAGGCTTTCGGAGAAGGCGCACCGGCCAGGGAAGGGGCCGGAGCTCTCGGCCAGCGGCGTCGGGCTGTTGGCACCGGTTGGAGAGCAGGGTCCTTTTCGCCGAGGCGGGCTCTCCACGCAGCCAGATCTGGATTCAGGAGAGATTAAGAGTCTCAAAGGTAAAGGAAGGATGTAAGGAAATGTCCTGCGCTGCATTCATCAGAGAATTAATTTGGAAGGAAATAGAGTGTGAACCAGCAGCGAGGCTTTCAGCGCCCGGCCCCCGCGGCCGAGAAGCCCAGCCAGCGCCTCCGGGGCTCGCCAAGGCCAAGGCCCAGCCGGGAGCCGCCTCCTGAAGAGCCAGCGATGCCCGGACCACAGATTGCTGAGCCCGGAGGAACTGGTTGAGTGTGTAATTAAGGGGAGGGCTGTTTAACACTTGAAGTAGAACTTGATGGGGTCAAACCAGCAGGGCTTCTGGGAGGTGAAACAGCCGTCTCTGGAGCTGTTAGTAGCTGAAGCCAGCGTTAGACACAGCTCACCTGGGCCTCGTGGAGAGCGGATGGAGGAGATCGGGAGGGGGAAAGGTCGAAAGAGTGATTGCTCCCTAGACTGAAGTGTCCCCAAATGCTTACTTCCTAGCGGTCCAGTTCTACGGGTGCGGTAGCATTAAGGAGCAATGGGATTGATCCCCGGAAACTGACGATCACAGAGGCTGCGACCTGGCCAAGATGATGTGGCAAGACAGAGACGTAATGGGTTCTGAGTCCTGACCTTGCCGTACACACCCACGGCGACGACCGGGAGGGACCTGCTCAGAGTGTAAAGGGGGTGGGCATCCTTTGGTCTCATATGGGGATCGGGAACACAAGTGACTCAGTGGTATATTTGTAAACAAGACGGGCATACGTAGGCTGGATAGTGAAGCAGCATTTATAACTGATTGGATTCCTACAGCCCAAACTCCTAACATTCCCTGGTACACTAGGCCCTGGGCGAGGCCCCGCCCACCTCTCCAACCACATCTGACACACCCCCTCTCGCTCTCCCCACAGACTGTGTTGGCTTCTTGTCCTTCAGACCTCAGCTTAAATGTGGCTCCGTCTCATGTGGGACTATTTGTGTAGGTGTTCATGTGTTTGTTTAACTCAGTGTTTATGTTTGCAGAGGCACAACAGAAGCCAGGGGTAAACACACGGACTCTGGAGCCAGGTTATCTAGGTTGATGCTGTGTCCTTCAGGTCTGCATGACCTTGAGCAAGTGACTTACAGCCTCTCTGCCTCAGTACACTTAATGTACAAGATGGGGACGATAGTATTTACCTCATAAGGTTTTTGTGAAGAATAAATATATAAGGTGTTTAAAATAATACCTGGCACATAGAAAATTCTCAATAATGTGTTAGCTATTATTATTTTTTATTATCCTCCATCTCCCATTTGTAATCAGCAGGAACCTAGTCTGGTTTGTTCATTACTGTATGTTTCACCAGCATGTAGATCGTGACCAGGCACACAGTAAGGCTTCAACACGTATTTATTGAATGCATTTGCCGAATTAATAAAGTAACTGATTCGGCGGTCAGTCGTTCTTGGCGTTTCCTGTGGTGAGGTAGGCTTCTGCCCTTTCGGACCTCTTTTTCAATGGTGTGCATAAAAATACAAGCAAATAAGCATACAGAATGCAGGCTGGTCACATTTACTAAAGACGTAAAACTGGGAAGAATAGCTTACTGAATGAATGAACGAATGAGTGAAAGAATGCTTGTTGTGTTAGATGTTTATGCTGATATCTGTTTTCGGATCTTAGGCCAAATATTACCAGGTGAAATTGACTGGGGATAAACCGAGTTCTCAATCTTGGTCAGTTGTCCACAACGGGACAGGGGTTGTAGTGAGTGATTCGCTCAGTATGCTCCGTTCCTCAAAATTCAAAATGTGTTGTGGCTGCTCCAGTGCCTGGAGTGGAGGCGGTGACAGCTGTGCGCCACCCCGCCCGGCTCGGAGCACGCCCCGAGGACGGTGCTGGGAGCTGAGCGCCAGACTTCGTGGCAGAGACAGACGAACGTGCCAGCTGGAGAAGGGGCATCAAGGGGGGGGAGGAGGTAGGGACTGAGGGCGTATCCCGTATCATATTTATGCCCCGAGGACCACTCTCAGACCAGTAGGTAAGCTACAGGGACATGTAGACTTTAGATCCATATAAGGAAAATCTTTGAAATCATCAGAGCTGGCCATGGATGAACCGGGCCACCTCGAAGGGCTTCCTGTCGCTGGAGGAGCTAACACTGGCATTCAGCCAGAGTGCGGTACAGGGTTACACAGCAGCCAGGTGGTCGGGATAAAGGGCTCTTAGAGTCCCTCCCCGCCCTGAGAACCTGTGGCTCTGTAATTCCACAGGCCACTTCATTCCCTGTGAACAGGCTGAGTCAGAGGCCGGCCTCATTTCGCTTTTCATGTGGTCAGGAATAAGATTTGGTCCTCTAATTTGATGATTTTGATCTTTAAAGAAGGATCCTTTTCTTTAGAGAAGGAAGAGGGAAGTGCTTGAGAATACGGTGACCTTAGTGTAACCCCACCGAAGGAGTTGCTACCTTGGGCCAGTTGGGCTTTGAGACCTCAGGGAACAGAAGCTCTTGAAAACACCTTCCTGCTCCTGCTAACCCGCCCCGCCCCCCATCTGGAAGTTTCCACTCTGGCGCTGCTTCCCCTAAGGATTTTCTGTTGCCACCTTTCAGTGCCCAGGAGAGTGGCAAGAGGTTTCCCTGGGTCTCCCTTCCGAAAGAAGAAACAGTTTCCGGCTCCAGCTAGAACCTTCTGACCGCCCCGCCAGCCATCTCGTGAGCCTCTGCATTCCCTCACTGGAGCAGCCATTTCAGATCTCCGCATCACGAGCCCTGGGGGGAATCTCAGAAATGCTCCGATAACTCAGCTTGTGCTACGCACGTTATCTGATATTGTCTCACAAAACCATGACGCCCAAACGTAACGCAGCTGGCTCAGAGGGGTCAGAGTCAGTGACCACCAGACACGCACCGGCAGGACTCAGACTCCCAGCTTTGACCTTGAGGTCAGCTTGGTTTCCTCCCCATCTCCCTCCCGTCTGTCCTGCAGGATGTGGCTTTCCCTCTGCTTCCTCTTCACTGCATGTGGTACCTTCTTCCTTTCACATTCTGGTATCTTCCTTTCTCCCTCCAAAGCTCACCTCCACCCGCCTTCTGGTTCCTTGTCTGCTTCTTGTGTTCTTCCGGCCAAGGATGGCAGGGGTTACCTCGTATCCTCAAACCCTCTCACTCGATTGGTTCTTTTCTTTCTGTCTTAAAATAGTAATATTTCCATTATCTCGCCCATCATTCCTGCTTTCCTTTGGGCCAGCACCCTGCATCTCTTGCCTGGTGCTGCTAAACCTACTAAGTGTGTATAACTCAGTATGTCCTGGTCTCTTCCACACCCAGCCCTTTCCCCCGGTACACACACCCGGGCAGTGTGGCTTCTGTTTCTTCACGGTTTGCACTCAGGGAGACCAAAGCGTTAATGAGTCCGTTTCAGGAACGATCCTTAGCGTTCTCACCTTCCTCGATTCTTCGGCGGCATCTGGCCCCGTGGACCACCTCCTACTCTCCCACTGGCTCCGGATTTCTGTAACTCTGAATTCTCGTAGCTACCCCAGGGACTAACTTTTTTTTCGGTCTGGACAACCACTTCCTCATCAGTTACGGGAGAAGTGGGCTACTCCATTTCTAAGGTTTCTTCCTATTCTATGAACTTCGGTTTCTTTTGCTGGCGCTTCTCCCGCTCCTGCCCCCCACCCCTGGCCTCTCCATGCCAATTCTGCATGACTCAGTCCTTGGCCTCCACTTGGCTTGCTTTCTCTTCTTTCCCTGTCATGGAGAGACAGTCCCAACTCCTCTCCATGTGGAGGAAGTCACGCCTCCATAGCCAGTCCAGACACCTCTCATCTGGCCCTTATTTCGAGCTCTGTCCACACATAGATGCCACGTCATCACTATACACTCAGCGCTTCCTCAACCCCCAACAAGCCCTTCTCTCCAGCTTCCCCAATTTTTATGCATGATACCAGAGGCTTGGGTGAGGTGGTGGGGGGTGGAGGGGAGGAAGGAGAGCTAAGGGCTTTTAAGCTATATTCTGAGAAAATAATGGAGTAAAAATTAGACCCAGTATCCGGAGAAAAGGATTTAATAGAGGAGAGAGACTAAATGAAATCTATCGGAGTTGTAGCCTTAATGAGAAGGTCAAAATACAAAGGCAAATGTGGTCCTGGTTTTTGAAAACCTATGCAATGACAGACTGCAGAATCTGAAGACCGAGGGCTCCTCGGCTCCCAGTAAAGTCTAGAGTGGACTCTCAAACAAATCCAAGTCTGCAAGCACATGGGAAATAAAGCAGCGATTGCCATATGGAACCCGCAGTTAGCTCGACTCTTTTCTGTTTGGGTTAATACACCAATAGCTCAATAATTCCCCCCAAATCTGATAAAATCTCTCTGGTTGGTTTATGTTTCTCAGTCTTACATGTTGGCAGCTTCCTCTTTTTTTTTTTTTTTTTTTTAATGTCATGTGCTCGCCATCACTTGTTCAGTATCTGACTTCTTCAATAAACTCTGAACCTGGTGAGTGCAGGCTGGGACTATCCCTGACCAGTTCACTGCTGTATCTATAGTTCCTTACTAATTAAAGGAATTAGTTACTTAATGAGCAGATGGAAAAAATGTGAGCTGGATGATAATAGGATGATAAGCAAGTGTGAAAGTATATTTAAAAACTCATAAATTACTTAAACTGATGTCAACCTAAAGATTGGCTCTAATTGTAAAACTCAGAAGAAAATGGGAAAAGCTTCATGACTTTGGATTTGGCAGTGTGATTTCTTGGATATGACACCAAAAGCATAGGCAAAAAAAAAAGAGCAAATAGATAAGTCGGACTTCATCAAAGTTTAAAAAATTTTGTGCATCAAAGGACACTCTCAACAGAGTGACAAGGCAGCCCCTGGAATCAGAGAAATGTTTATACATCATCTCTCTGATAGAGGATCAATATCCAGAATATATAAAGAACCTCTACGACTCAATGCACACTCACAAAATAACCCAATTCAAAAGTGCGCGAAGGACTCGAATAGACATTTCTCCAAAGATACACAAATGGCTTCTAAGCACATAAAACGATGCTCAACATCACTAGTCACCAGGGAACCGCGAACCAAAACCACAACGAGATACCACTTCACACCTGTTAGTATGTGTGAAGTGTTAGGATGTCTATTTAAAAAAAAAAAATAGAACCAATAATTTAGAAAATAGAAAAGAATAAGTGTTGGCAAGGATGCTGAGCCCTTCACGTTCCTGGTGGGAATGTAAAATGGTATGGCTACCACGGAAACCTGTACGGCAACTCCTCAAAGCATCAAGCCCAGAATTATCGTACGATCTTGCAATTCTACTTCTGTAGTTTAAAAAGGTAAAAGAAAAATGCGAAACAGACTAGAAGAAGTTAAAGTGAGAGAGAGAGGAGGAGGAGGAGAAGAAGTTAAGTAGCAGGGATCCAAAGACATATTCTTCAGGCAGCATTATTCACAGCAGTCGAGAGATGGAGGTGACCCCTTCATTGCTAGATGGGTGAATAAGGTGCTGTATACATACAATGGAATATAATGCAGCCTCAAAAAGGAATGGAGTCTATGGCCATGCCACCCTGAACAAACTCAAACCCATCTGATCTCGGAAGGTAAGCAGGGTCGGGCCTGGCTAGTACTTGGATGGGAGACCACCTAGGGAGACCAGGTGCCGTAGGCGAAAAAAATAAATAAATAAGGGATTGTCAGCTGACGAGTTCCTTGCAATTTGTGAGGTCAACCAAGGGTTGTCTTGCCTAAAAACAAACAAAAAAAAAAACAAAAACAAAAAAAACAAAAAACATATAAGAGAGGAATGGAATTCTGACACTTGCTACAACATGGATGAATCTTGAGGACATATGCTCGGTGAAATAAGCCAGCCACAAAAAGACAAATAAGGACACTTAGGCCAGGTGTCTAGAGTTGTCAAATTCAGAGACAGGATAGAATGGTGCTCACCCAGGTTGGGCGGCGGGGATGAGGAGTTACTGTTTATTGAGCACGGAATTTCAGTTTTGCAAGGTGACGAGTCCTGGAGATGGATGGTGGCGATGGCTGCAAAATGCACCTAATGCCACAGAATTCTCCACTTAAAAATGGTTAAAATGGTAAATGTTATGTTTTTTTGTTTTTGTTTTTTTACCACGATAAAAAGAAATGGATAAAAAAAAAAGAGTAGCTCTAATTATGAGTTTCGGGACTTTATTCTGGTCCCTTTCATCACTCGGCAGAAAATTCCTAACAACTTTGCTTTTGATACAAAAATTAAAAGGAACCAATACAAAGAATGTTAGAACAAGTTTCTAAGGACTTGTAAGATTCTTAAATGACAGATCAAAATTAATATTGAAATGAAGAGGAATAACTGTAAAATTCTGAATTTGGGATAAAAATAAGCAAAAAACATTTAGGATATTTAGGGACGACTTCTTTTACATGAAAAAGATTTTGGGTTTTTCATGTCCTAAAATTCCAAAGTAGGGGGGGGAAAAGTACAACTTTCACCTGTTAGTAGAACTGAGTTCAGATAAAAGGAGGCGACAGCCTCACTGTGCTCATCAGAGGAAACTGGGGCACCGAATACCATCTTCGGTTCTTGGCAGCCTGCTTTCAAGGAGTTTACGAGCTGTAATAAAGCGGGACACAACTATGGAGGCTGTTAGGGAACTTCAGCTAGGCCTCCTGGGTCTTGATTGTTGGACCTCACGGAACTTAGCCTGGGGAAAAGAAAATTAGGAGGAACATAACAACTGTTTTCAACTATCTGAAAGGCTGGCATTTGAAACAAGGACAGTCCTTATTCTATATTTACTCCTAAGGGCAGGACTGGGAGAGGCGAAAGGCTAAAAGGAGGCTGATTCATTGTGTGGCATCGGCACTGAGGATGCTCAGGAGCACAGCCTCCCGTGACCGGATGGCCACCTGCCACGATTCTTTCTTTCGGTTTCTCTGTCTCCAAATCTTGGCCTCGTGTTCGACTCCTCCCTCCTCTTTCCCCCAGTATCTAAGGAAGTCTTGGAGGTCCTTCCCTCATGGCTGTCTTGGCTTCACGGTCCACTGTCCATCACCACTGCCTGCAGCCTGCCCTCCACGACCTATGCACGCAGCCCGTCAGCGCTCCCGGGCTGGGGACTGCCCCTTGCTCCCATCCATCCCGTACGCCCCCGCCAGACTCAATTTCTAAGATACTCATCGTATAATTCCCCTGATGGAGACCAAAGTGTGGGTTCCCACTGCTCCCCGCAGCAAGATGAAATTTCTCTTCCTGGCGGTTGAGTCCCTTCTTCTTCGTCTCCCTTTTCGGTTTCACATTCTATTAGTCAAGCGACTATTCTGGGTGAGCTGTTCCCTTCCGTGCCCGATCGTCTTCCCCTGCTCTTTCCCACACCCATCCCCTCGTTTGTGCTGTCCCTCTGTGTGTCCCCCACACCCCGGGCTTCTATGCCTGGGGATGACCTCATGTACCATGATACAAAATCTCTCCCTGGCCATCCCAACCTCATGATCCTTCCCTCCCCCCTCATTTCTTTAACAAATATGGCTGATCCCTCTTAGGAAGCAAACAGGCGTCGTGATGGCGTGATGAGCATTTTGCATGTAAAGATGTGTGTGTGTGTGTGTTGTGTGTGTGTGTGTGCATGTGCGTGTGCGTGCGTGCGTGCATGTGCGTTGAGGCTGGGTGGGCATTTTGATGGGGCCATCGGAAAAGGCCTTTCTGAGGAGTTTAACAGATAAGCTGAGACCTGGAGGACGTGAAGGACTCAGCCGCTAGGAAGGGCTGGAGTCAAGGGTGCCCATCCCAGGGACCAGACGCGGTCCTGAGGCGGGCAGCGCTTGGCACACTGGAGATTCGGAACGAGAACGGTCTGGCTGGAGGGCAGCAGGGGAGGGGAGAAGGGCGTGAGGCGAAGCTGGAGAGCGGCGCTGTCAAAGGTCTTACGGGTCTTACACGAATTACGTTGGGCAGCCGTTAAAGCGTGACAAGGAAGGACACTGTCCGTGATCTGTACTTCGTAAGGTCGCTCGGCTGCTACGTGACTGAGGGACAGACAGCAAGAGCAGAAGTAGAAGTTAAGAACCTGCTGTGACAGGCCGGGCGAGAGTTGGTGACTTGGACTAGAGCAATGGAGAAAAGAGGTGGATTTATGATCGATTTTTGGAACTAGACGTAAAAGGATTTGCTCCTGGTTTTACGTGAGGAATGAAGACTGGCGAATGACTCCTACGTGTCTGACGTGAGAATCGGTGGGCAGATGTATATCATTTACTGTGGCGGGGAAATGGGGTAGGGAGACTAGATTTGGGGAAAGGTCAGAAGTTAAGTTTAAGACTTTGTTAAGTTTGAGGTGCCTGCAAGTCACCCGAAAGGCAGTGTCAAGGTGCCAGCTGACCAGGTGAGCCAGAACCCCCATGAACAGGCTGACAGGGAGACAGAAATTGTAGAGTTTTCAGCACACAGAGGGTATTTAGTGATTTGCGACTGGATGAATCGGAAGAGTAAGCAGAAGGCCTAGGACGGAGCCTGGGGCAGGATGTGCTGATGGAAACAACTCGAGGACGGGTTGAGATTAATAACGCGGGAAGCGGGTCAGACTTCTGATCGCGACACCGACAACTTCGTTCTGTACGGCCCTCGTCTGTCTTTGTTGGCTAATTTGTCAGTTATTTCTGTATGGAATATGGTGATACTGAGAATGGAATGTTCTTATATTCTGTAGTCATGGCTAGTACCTATCTTTTCAGTTAGAGGCAGGTTCCTCGTAGGCGGCTATTAAACTCTGCCTATAATCCATTGTGCCAGCTCAGTGCAGAACGTAAGGCACATGATCAATGCTCAAGTGACCGTGGACCTTCTTACAAAGGTCCTGGCTGAAACCGTGAGTTCTGTTACACGGTGCTAAAGGCCCTTTCTTTTCTGGGCCACGTAATGCCCGACTCATACTTTGTACGGGTGTGATCCTTACACTCCTTTATTGGTATTATTACACTTTTAAATGATAATAATTATATTTTAAAGGCCCGCAGACACTAAGAACGAAAGAAGTGAAGAGAATTCTAGGGATTCTACAGCTTCATTGACAAGGAATAAGCAAACTAATCTTCACGGCAGTGTGTTGACATTTCAGAACTGGCATTTAATTATTTATATACATTAGTATATTAAAGATACATATACACTTCTATCCATAAACCTCTCTGTGCGTGTATACAAATCTTTGATAGCTCAACTACTGACAGCTAGAATAGAGAACTTCACCAAAGCCTGGGAGAACCGTCGACGGTAATCCATGATGCCCCGTAACCGAATACATTTCGACCGAATGCGATTGAGATGACGCAGTCTCCAGTGAGGTGCTGGGCCCAGCGTGACTACACTGGACAAGGAGAACGGAGCCACTAGAGGTCGGCACCCCAAGCTCTTAAAGCACAGCCGGAAGCGTGGGCTTCAGTGGGAGCGATGCATAGGGACAGGCAGGAGTCCCCAGGGAAAGCGGCTCCCCAGGGACCTGTGGGATTCAGTGTCGAAGGCTCCTGGAAGCTTGGTAAAGATGAGAAATGAGGACAGGCTCCCGACTTTAACACAAAGAACTTAGGCCGGGGCCAAAAAATAAATAAAAAACTCGAAAACTTAAATCTACCCTCAACACTAATCAATTACACACCAAGGACCATTGAGATCTATAAGTTCTTTCTGCTCTCGACCCCAGCTCCGGACTCTGGAGAGAGGAAGTCACCATGTCTTGCATTCTCATTGGCGGGTTGTACAGTACGAAAGACCAAGCCTCCGAGGGCCACAGAGAACCTAGTCCCAATGCGGTCCAGGCCCCCTGTCCCCACCACAGCGAAGACATGCACTATGTTAGCGCTGTTTTTTTTTTTTTTTTAACCTGTTCCCTGGAACTCCAGGTTCCCTCATAATTGCTTCGGGTCCCCCATAATCGAGGGGGCATTTTGCAAGGGAAGACTGAGTTCTTGTGTGTTTGGTGAATGAAGTAACTGAATTTTTCCACGCTTCACATACGTGTGAGGAAATCGTTTCTGAACCTTCTCCCCTTCTTCTTGGTCCGTGATCACAGACTCACCTTCCTCCTCTGGCAGGATGGGTCACCAAGCACCACTACGCACCGAGCCACAAAGTTAACAGCTGCAGCGTGGTCACCTACGGGCAGCGAACAGATCGCGTCTGTTACAGTAACCCGCCTAGGAAGGAGCCACGTAAAGAGGGAGAGACGATTTTATTCATATAATCCTCACCACACGCTTTCTTTTTGACTTTGCTTATGATTTAACTCCCTCCTATAGAAAATGCTTGGCCACAAACTGGTTTTCGTGCTTTAGAAACCTTTTGATTTAAATGTGTCGTTAAAATTTTACCACCGAATTAAGACGCCATGACTTTTCTTAAATATGAGAGTTTGTGACTTTGGAAAAAATGACCGCTCTGGGTTAGAGAACAGAGAGTAGCCGTATGGTTCACGTTGTTTAAACAGCATGGGAAATATGGTATAATTTGATTTGTTTTTTTTTTTTTTTTTTAAAAAACAGGTCTAAGGATTTTGTAGAATAAGCAAGTTTTTCCCAGTGACCTCTGGGGGGGGGGTCTCTCGCCCCCTCCCCCTCCAGGCTCCAGGGCAGCCAGCTTTCTGGAGCCAGTGTGATCACCCGACTCCCTTGCTTAAAACTCTGAAGTTCAAACTCCTCAGTGGGCCGCACCAGGTTCTCAGTGACCTGCCCTAAGAAGCCCATCAAGTCTCAGCAGGCAGCTCCTTGGAGCTCCCGCCGCCACCCTCCACCCAGGAAACCCTCCCTCCTTCAAGAGTAAACTCAAAAATCACCTTTCCGTTGAGGCGTCCCCGTCTCTTCCGGCCCATGGCACCGTCCACACGTTCGCTACGGTAATGACCATATTGTTCTGGGTCCTCTGAGCCTTAGCAGTTGACACTCAGGAGGTGCTCGCTAAGTGGCTGCTGAACAAATGAGTCCTTGTCTTAAATACAGCTTCCCTCTGCTCTCGGCACTCTGAAAGCACTCAGGGAAGGCAGGGCAATGGCTGGAGCACAGGCAGTTTAAGTGGAACGCAGCCGCCACCACCCCCCTTGTGCCCCCCGCCCCCACCTGCAGGGAAGGAGGCGGTAAGAACAGAGGCCAGGACCCCAGTGCCACCTGGAGCTGCTGTCATTTCTCATTCACACCTGCTACATGATTTGTGGGTCCCAGTGCAGAACAGAAACGTGGGGTTCCCTATTCAAAGGTTATTAAGAATTTCATAAGGTGATAGCAGAGCATGAAAGCCAGCCAGGGCCCTGTGCAGCGGCACGGGTCACATGCCCAGGGAGCCAGCCCTGAGGCCAGCAGCAGAGTAGGGAGGCTGGGGAACATTTTGGGTCACTTTTTTAGAGGGTAGTTTTAAAATATGTAAAATTGTTTTAAAATTTGTTATTTTCTCATGCCCACCCTTTATAAGACCCCTACAATTGTTTTCATTTACGATTTTCTCTTGAAAAGTAAATTATTTCACGTTGTTTTAGGGAAAATACCACATATTCCTCATTAGTCCTTAGGAAATGCTGTGATGCACACCCCATCGGTCACCTCTGAAATGAAGAAACACATCATTATCACACCTGTTTCCTCCAGGCCGGGTCTTCACACGTTATATGCACATGAACATCTCCATCACCCTTTCCCTGATTTTTAAAAATTTTGCATCATTAGGTCTCCATGCAGTAGCATCCGTCTCTCACATACGATTTCATTTCACGGCAATCTTTGTAAACTAGGAATCGTTACATCCAAACCCCGAATGAACTTAGTGTGTCAGACGTCATCGTGATGGAACGTGTTGCCATATGCTGACGACGTGAATGGATGAAAATTTACCAAGGGGTCTTCTCAAAACTCACTGCTTTGCCACGGGGGAGCCGCTTTGCACCATGGCAGGTTCTCCAGCAGGGGGCTGCTCGGGGGTGCCACATCCCTGGCCTCTCCCAGCCACATCCCCGGCCTCGCTGGCTGCCAGCCCTTGGCTGTCTGTCTCCCTTGGGACAGTGGCACCAGGACCACACACCATTAGTGCCCACGGCTCCATCACATGCAGCAGAGAGTGGGGCTGCCCAAGAAGCCAGCCCAGTGGACACATGCCAGGCCTCAACCTTCCTTGGGCTCCCCGCTCATGCTCCCCAAGCTTGTTTCCCTGTTCTTTTCTATACTCCAAGCCCAGGGAATCAAAATCTTCGTTTTTATTCTCTTAATTTCTCTACAACATAAAATCTGCACCATCTGAGACCATCTGAATAGATCTGTGTCAGAATTCTTGAAACTAGTGAGCTCGGTGTTCTCATCTGCAAACGAAGAGGATTAACACCTAGTTCTGGGGGCACCTCGAAAATTAGCAAGAGCACACACAACAGGTGACTGGTGGAGTGGGTGCTCCAAAGGTCACCTCCTCGGTTTTGTCGTCTGGGGCTCTTCTGTCACTGAGAAGACGGCTGCTGACCGTGGAAGAGGACGAGCTCCCAAAGCCGCTTCTCAGAAACGATCAGGTAGAAGTCGGACTGTGGACGCCAGCGGAGCCCAACCCGCGCGCACCTGTCTGCAGACGACTCTGCACCTGCGGCTCCTCCGATTCACCTGGCAGCAAAGCTGCGCAGACGCCCACTGGCTGGGCTAAACAGGCCTGCGACTCAAGAGGAGTGCGCACACCGGCACAAAGCGAACTGCAGAGGGACGCAAACAGCGAGGCCCCAGACGCGTCCCTAGCAGGGCACAGAGGGACCTGCTGCAGGCAGCCGGGAGCGGGGCTGTGCGGACTGACCAGGGGGATGCAAGGGACGCTGGGCGGGCGTGGGGGACTCTGCAGGGGCAGGGGACACTGAGGGGGCGTGAGGGACACTGGGGAGGTGGAAGGACACTAGGGGCCGCAGATTCTGGGGGCGGGACACCGGGGGTGGAGGGACTGGGGCGGGGAACTCTGAGGGGGCGTGGGGGACCTGGGGGGCATGGGGACTCTGGGCAGGCAGCGAGGACTAACGGACCAGACACTCGCAGGCTGCGGAAACCCACGTTTGCAAGCACAGGGATGACATTGCAAGGACATTTCATAGCTCGTTCAAATGGCTAAATACACCTGTGCCTTCCTCACTGCTTCACGCCACCGACCGGGCTCACACAAATATTCCTGGGACGGGACCATTAATTGCTCCCAGAGGGTGTGGCCAGCCCTGGGGACCTGGGTCACCCTCCGCCCGCAGTTAGGGTTTCATGACGGAGGTAGGAACCGGACGGGATAAACTTATGAGAAGGTTCTCAGTAGCAAGAAACGTGCTTCCTCGGCAATGGCAGGTGACACGCTGCGCTTCCGGGCCGCGCGGCAACTCACCCGCACGATACCGAACGAACGGGAATCCGAGTGAACAACAAAAAAAAGCAGTTCGATTTTGTAAGAAACAATATATTTTATTTTTCTGACACCACAGCTCTGGTGAGTGGTTTTGTACCAAATTTAATGGAGGTTACACAGAACGTCTTACGCATGGGAGGGGGGAGGGGAAGGAACCGGAAAATTAAAAAAAACAAAACAAAACAAAAAAAAACGAAAACAAAACCCTGGGTAGCTTTTAGCATCTGTTCCACTCCCACGTTAATAAAATCCGCTTGGGAATTCCTAATGAAAGGAGACCGGAATCTGGGTGGGCAGGGAAGGGCACGTCGGGGAAGGAAAGACGAAGGGACAGGAAGACCCTCAGCATCCCAAGACGGCCCCCTGCGGCAGCCAGGACCACGCCGCATGGAAGTCGAGGCTTCGCTAGAGTCATTTCCCCAAAATAACATCATGTATTGCAGCTGCCATAGGGAAAACGAGAGGCGGGAAGAAGGGGTCGCCCTGGGGGCCGAGGAAGGAGCCGCATTCAACCGAGGCGGCGGGAGGGAGCGGGGTGGCGGCTGGCAGCCTGGGAGAGGCAGTGCTGAAGGGCACCTGAACCGAAAAACCGATGTCCTCAACGTCGTCGTTTTTAAAAAGAAAGATCTCCCCCCTCCCCCCACCCCTCGCTGAACTTAGTTCCTTTTTTTGTGCTTTTCATTAATACTCTGCTCTGAGGTCGTAGTTTGGTTTTTCTATACACTGGAGTTGAAAGAAAATAGTCCAAAGCTCTGAAGATGGATTCTCCACCTGAAGTAAACAGCCCAGCATTCCTGTCCTCTTGTCCCAAAGACTAAAGTCTCTGCTAAAATCCCTTTTACAATATAGTACAGTACACACAGGAAAAGCCCAAAGCAAAACAAAACAAAACAGAAACAAAACCAGAAAAGAATCCTGGGAGAAGCCAGTCCGAAGGACGTAAACACACAGACGACGGTGCAACACGTGCCGATGGCAATTCTCGAAGCACGGCTACAGACTCCCGAAAGTAGGGATACCCAAGTCCACAAAAATAATTTTTAAAAAATAAATCTTAAAAAAAACACACCTGTTGATTAAATGAATCATTTGTTTTCAGGTAAATCCATACATTCTCGAGTCCCCCCACCCCCAAAGCAGCCCTCGGGGCTCTGTTCTCCTATTGCATGACCAGCAGTCCCCCAGGACGCCCCCAAAGCAGCCCTCGGGACCTGGAATCTCATCTCGACAAGGATCGGCACATCCGACCTTAGCAGCTTAAAACATCATGTTTCCCGGGTTGCCGGGCCCTTGGCTGAAGCCACCCATGCCCACGTCAGCGGCCATGCCCCGGGGCCTCATCTGTGGGGGGATCATGATGTTCTGTTGGGGTCCCATCATGCCCGGCATGGACATCATCATGCCCGGAGAGCCCACGGGCCCGGGGTGCGTGTAGAGCCCGGCAGGCCCCCGATCCTTGCCAGGGATCATGCCCACGGCAGCGGCTGGACTGCTCATCAGGGTGGGCTGGCCGGGCATTGTGGATTGTGCTGGTGACATCATCCGATGGTGAGGTCCCATCATGCCTTGCTGGAGAAAGGCTGGTGGTCTCATCGGGCTGTGGCCCGGCATAGACGGAGCTGTGCCAAGAGGGATGTCCGGAGTTCCCACGGGCCCCGGACCGCCCATGCCGGGTAATGCCAGTCCCATCCTGGGGGCCTGTTCGCCCATCATGCCTTGCATGTGCGAAAACCCAGGCCCCGGGCCCTGCGGCTGCTTGCGGCCGGGGACTTCCCCGCGAGGAAAATATTGCAGTGTCTGGCTAGGCTTCTCGGAGGGAATAATGCGGGACAGATCGAACTCGGGTATCCCGGTGGCCCCAGGCCGGATGACCTCCTGCAGATCCGGGTCTGTAAACACTGAAGGCACGCTGCTCCCCAGGACGGCGAAGGAGTCAGGGCCCCCTGGGCCTCCAGGCTTGCAAAGTGCTGCGTCTGCCGAAGTCTGGGGCAGGTTGCTGGGGCGGCCAAGGGGGCCTTCTCCGGGGAAACCCATGCCTCCTGGGAAGTTGCCCTGGCCCCCGCTGGGGCCGTTGTGGGGGAAGGGGACTTGCTGCGGGGGAGACTGTACCGGAGGGAAGCCCTGGGGAAAGCCCAGCCGTCCTTGAGGTACCATCGGAGGCTCCTGGGACCCGTGCCCCATGATGGGATTGTGTGTCATCAAGCCCGGCCCCATCGGGACCCCGTGAGGAGGTATGTTGGGTCCCATGGCATTCGGAGAGGGCATCTGATTGGAGTGAGAAAGTGGCTGGGTCATTCCCATTGGGCTGAGGGTTGGCATCGGAACCACGGGGTTGGGACCTGAAATTCGAGGATTCTGTGTATTAATGCCCATTCCTAGAAAAATAAAGATATCAAAGAAATCAACTTAACCGAAAGCAACTCAGAAAAACTATAATAAATTAACAGAAAAAAAATATCGTGCGCATCGAATGAACACGGCGCTAGGCAGGGAAAACACGTGGCATACGAGCTCTGCCCTCGGTAAGGTTATGATTCACTCTGGGGCGCGCAAACCAACAGCCCTGCAAGACAGTACGTTACCGAGCCTTACACTGCCTGACCCGAGAGCGTGGACAGCACAGCAGGAAGCAAGTCTCCTGCGTGAAAAGTCCCAAGTTAACATGCAAACGAGTATCATCCTCCTCCCTGGAGACATCGACCATAGACGCGAACCGTCTGTCTGAGTGACGTAAGTTCGGTCCTTTCTGGAGCAGGAGGATTACGCAGTCCTACGTGTCTTAGAATCAGAACAACAACAGGCCCTCGTCAACGGGGAGAGCATTTCCGTCTGGGTTACAGGAAATGTTGAAGAAGTGACAGCTTTAACGAAAGAAGAACACACGCAGATTCCACGGGAACCTCTGGGACACGCACACATCTGGTCTGCGGAGCTGCCGCTGTGTGTGGGAGGGACGGCGGCCTGTGCTGTCCACGGAGCCTGCCCCACCCGATCGACTGGGGTCTCTGGTAACCAAAGGGCACCCCTAACGGCCGGAATGGAACCGGAACCGAAACCGGAACCGAAACCCTGGCTGAAAAGTCACGGCGTCTCTGCGGATCGCCTCGCCATCCCACGTCACCTCCTGGTAGTGAGCTTAGCGGGGCAGGGGCAGGAGCAGAAGGGGCAGGGAAGGGAGGGACGGCCCCGCGCCAGTCCTCAAGCGCCGCACGTCCAGGAAACGGGCTTCTCCACTGTCTGAAGCCCTGCGGCCACGGTTTAGGGGTGCACTTCCAGGAAGATACTTGAGAACAAAAGGCACCCTAATCTGCATGCTTCCAATATTGCTCCAAGAGGACCCTCCCCTCAAAAAAAATCCAGGTAATAAAAGCATCAGAACTTCTATAAAGAAACCAGAAGAAAACCTGTTTTCTTATAAGCATTTACTGAATCAGGCTAATAAAAATCGTCATTATCGGTCTCTAGTCGAGACACTTTCATCCTACTGAAACTAACTTGTCGAACCTCCGCCTATTGAGGTCGACAGCCATGGAGAAAACACGCCGGAAGTTTCTCTGGTCCGGCAGCAGGCCCCACCCCGTCTCCCCGACTTCTTACCTGGCATGTTATTCATTGATGGCAAGTTGGGAGAACGAGCTGGCGGGGAGTCGTCGTCCGAGCTGGCCACAGTCTTGATGGCATCGTGGTACAACGGGGTGGAGCTGGGCATTGCAAACTTGGACATTCGCGACATCATGATGGACAGGGGGTTCTGGGACAGGGTCGGCTCTGGAGGCATGGTGTAAGGTGTGCTAGAGGGGAGGCCCCCTGGGATATTCACAGAGGCAGGCTGGCTGGCTGTAGGGGGTGGGGGGCCACCTAGGAGAAGCAGCAAAAGAAAACAAAAACGGGCCGGGAATTAGATTCCTCTCGAAGGCTGGCGGCCTGCGATTATGAGCTAGCAAGGCCAGGCTGAGACGGATGAACAGGACAGTGTTATCAGACCCAGGACACAAGTCATCTGTCTTCGACTCCAGCTCTGGGCATGCAGAGGGAGGTCGTGGCGTGATGTGCGGGTAACAGGTCCACAGAAAGGTAGACAAACACACCAAAGATGCGTTAGAAATATGAGCTCGAGCTCGGGAAAGACATTGGTTACAGACAACTGTTTCACTGCAAAGAATGCGCCGTGAGCGGGTCGTCCCCTTGCCGATCGAATTCAGAATTCGATCCAGGGACTAGTATGCTAGGAGGCCAGACCGGCGCCCCCACCCCAGGCACCAGCCGCATCGCCCTGCGCACTCGTGATCGACTCCCATGAGACGTGTGAGCTACAGGTCTGAGGGCGCTGAGCGGCTTCTGTGGACCGCCACCCAACAGAGGGACTCTGGCTCGGGGCCTCCATCTCCCGTCTTATTCTCATTCTGGTCTTTCTCAAGTGCGCAGAGCTCGGACCTAGTATTTCCACCTCAGTACTCATCTTCCACTGACCACCTCCGGTCCCGTTCACAAAACCACCGTCATCAGCGACAGCGTCTCCTGGGCAGAAAATACTGATAAATTGTAGCTGATCTGTGAGCACAGCGGTCTACCAGGGAGCAGGTTTTGGTAACTGTCGCTGTGGTCAACGTGTATTTACGAGAACCACTCGCACCTCCCGGCAGCCTCCCGTCTTCGCTGGGGATTATACTCAGAACCCCCTGACTTGCGGGCAGCCTCTGGAAGTGGGTGGGTCTGGTATTTAAAGAAACCACATTCAGCTACCGTTAAGACATTTTATTTCACTAACATGTGTTCACTGAGCAAACGTAAATTACTCCGTGGAATGACAGAGTTCCCACGGTCCGTCCTCCTTTTAACCGTCCTGACAGACATACTGCACTACGAGCCCGTGTGTCTTGGACATGATCTGACGCCAGCCGACCACGCCCCTTGCTACAGATACATCCAACTCGGCAAAGTCCACCCACCGCCTCTGCTCGCATCATCAAGTTAGGACACCAGTTTTCTTAAAGCAGCCGAATCAGGCTTCGGCAAACCCCGGCTACAGGGCACTCCTGTGAGGATGCGGGCATACTGACCTGACTCCACACTCCCCAGCATGGCAGGGGAGGCCATAGTGAGGGGCGCTTTGTGGTTCGGAGGGATCCCCGGGCTCTGAAGGGGAGGTTTTGGAGAGGAGGTCCACCCAGGTGACGGGGCGGGGAGTGACGGAGACTTGAGGTGGACAGGCGAAGCAGCAGCAGATCCCAAGACAGGGGGGGACTTAATGGAAGCAGCAGCAGCTGGGCCCGCCAGCATGCCTGCCAGCTGCGACGGAGTCTGGGGGGACTTGAGGTTCCCGGAGGGGGAGCCCAGCATTGGCGACTGGACCTGGCGCATCGTGGGTGACTTCAGAGGGTTGATGCCTGGGGAATGCACCTGGCTGCCTGCCACAGACACATCCAAGGGCTTCCGCCCCAGGCCACGCTGAACTGTGGGGGCCGTGTTGAGGCCAGGGGGGTTACTGGAAGGGTTGAGAGGTAGTGGTGGCATGTGACTGAGCCGGCTGTTAGTCCTTTGGTCGGGCCCAACTGGTTCTCTGAGATTCCTCAAGCCGCCGCCGCTGCCTGGACCCTGAGACGTGGGGAGGAAGGGCCGGGGGCCCATGCCGAACTCCTGCTGGGGGTGCTCCCCGAAGGGCAGCGGCACCATCTTCTGCTGAGCAGGCAGCATGTCCGTGCCCCCGGGCCGCAACTTCATCATCTCGTCCGGGCCCGCCCCCGCCTCTCGCACCTTCTGAGGTAACATCTGAGCGCTGGACCCCATGCTGACACTCAGGCCGACGTCTGCCTTCATCCCGCCGGGCACCATCCCGAACTCCAGCTCCCGGCCGGGGCCCATCTGCGGGGGCATTCCTTTCGGAAAGTCGCCCCGCGAAGGACTCAGGGGACCCTCCACGGGTATTCGAGGGAAAATGGGGTTACTCCCGGGCTCCATGTGTCGCTGGGAACCTGCGATCATCCTGCTCATGTCCATGCCGGGCCTGATGCCCTCCACGCTCATGCCCGGCGGGAGGCCCAGCTGCTTCTCCGCCAGCTGCTGTTGAAACATCTCTTCGGACAATCCCTGGGGGTTGGGGAAGCGCTCCCCTCGGCCGGGGCCGCTGAAGACGCCCTGGCCGGGCGGGAAGTTTCGACCGTCTGGGATTTTTGGCACATCGTCTGGCCAACTGACTCCGGAAAGACCTGGTCTGGACGCCGGGTTGGGGACACTCGGCCCCTCCATTTCAGAGTTTATCATGCCCGCAAAGCCGGGGAGGCGCATCTGGCCGCCTGGCATGTTGGGGTGGGGCGCCATGCCCCGCGGGGGCAGAGAGTGCGGCATGCCGATCCCGTCGGCGAACGGCTCGGGCCCCGCGGGCCCCCAGCCCTCGCTGGGCGCCATCTGGTAGGGCGGGGGCGGCCCGCGGGCCACGCTGCGGGGCCCGTGCGGGTGGGCCATCACGTCCTGCAGCGCGCACTGCTGCACCACCACCTGCTCCTGCTTCCTCCGCTTCTCCTCGTAGAACTCCTGCTGCAGCTTCAGCCAGGCTATCTGCTCGGGGGTCATGTGATCCAGGTGGTCGGGTCCTATGGGCCCAGGCTGGGAGTTCAGGGACGGGGCGACCATTTCGTCTGGAGAGAAGGGCACGTCTCTGTGTCCCTGGGGGCCGAGTAGCACCCCCACGTCCGTCCGGGGCCCGGGCCCCTTACCCAGGCTCTGCGACTGAGCCATCATGGCCTGGATCGGCCCTTCCGGCTTCTTCTGCGGTCCGTCCAGCACGCCGGTGCTCTGCTGCGGTCCCCCACCCTGCCCGGTGAATTCTTTCTCATCAGGGAAAAGCATCCGCTGGATGTCTCTGAGCGTCTGTAAGGAGCGCTCCCGGTGCTCCAGCTGCTCTTGAGACAGGCCGTCGGGGTTCTCTCCCAGCGAGGGGGGCTCTCCGCCGGGCACCGCTGCGGGGGGAGGGGCTTTGGGATCTGCTGAGGAGCTGCTGCTCCCCTGGGAGACAGGGGTCACCGCCCGGTTGTTGGGCGTCGAGTTGGACCCGGCACCATCCGGGGGCAGCGGGGTGGAGCTGGCGGGGCTGCCGACAGCCGGGATCAGCTTGTTGTCCACCCCAGGACTATCCCGGTCCAGGGGGCGCGGGGGGGCGGCGGGCTTGGGTGCTGGTGCCGTGATGGGTGGGGTCGGCTGCAGCCTGGTGTTCTGGGAGGCGTTCTGGTCCTGGCCGGCTGGGGCTGCGGGCTGTGGTGGGACAGGCTTCAGGTCGCTCCGAAGGGCAGACAGCTGTGTGTTCTGAAGACAAATGAAATTTTAAAAATCATCAGTAAACTGAACAGAAAGGCAATCAAAAGAGCAAGACGTGTTATAAAGGACTCGTCCCGGCCACATAAATCCACAGTGACACTTGCTGTAGAAGCTACCCGTGTCCGACCCTACTTTGGACACAGACATTTTGCTGTTTTTCTGCCACTTTAGCGTCAGACGGCAGCCTCTTCCCCTTGCTGAAGATGAGGCTTCCATAACGCTGCGACCCCTATCGCGTGAACACTTCTGAGTCCCACTTTGAGGAACAGGTCTGGTATCACACATCTACTACGTGTTCCTAATTCGAGGTGAGATTAGTTTCTCGGGTACGTGGGAGGCTGTACCTAACACCTCTTTCTTTTCCCCAAAAGTACAACTGGGTAGGCAGATGTCTCGCTGTCAATCAAAAAGCATGATGTTTCCAACGGAAAGAAAAACTACTTGTCACTCACAGCTCCGTCCTCTACCTGCCAGAGGCAGCGGGCAAGGCGGCCCGTTTCAGTGTCCCCTCTGGCAGGGTGACGATCAACACACTCCTCTCCTTGAGTTTCCAGGGGGCCTGACATCTCCGGTTTCTGTTTTCCGTTTGCCATCACTGACTCTGTATTTGATAGGCATTTGTACATTAACCGCAGTAAGACAATCTGCGGGCAGGAAGCGTCTGTGCAGAAATCTGAGGCTACCTAGCGCATGGTGTCTCGGGCTCTGCTCCTTCCAACAGACAGCAGGCTGCCCTTCTCACAGGCTGGATGATCGCCTGATTATTTATTAAGTGCCGAGCCTACGCTGAGTTCTGGGTAAAGGCACACTCACCTACAGCACGTGATACGAGGATGTCAGTGTTTGGAAGAGGGGCTTACGTGTTTGTTCTGAGTCTAAACCGGGTGCTGCTGGAGGTACTGAAGAACAGACGGGCCCAGCCTACCAACTCCACCTCGGGGATCTTCGCCAGCCTCCAGGGAGCCACGCGGGCCCTTTTCGACGGTCATTTGCTCCTGCCTGTTCGCTTAACCCACTTCTCGTTTAGGACAAAAGCACGGCTCGCTGCCAGCGTGAACTTCACATCGCGTGCAGGAATGCTACATTTTCTAGGATGTGACATTTTCAACGTTGTACAACTAACTTAAGAGTGGTTTGCTATTTTTAAAAAGCCAGCTCCGTACACACGGTCTGAATTCAGATTTTCCCAGAGATGGTTATGCGGGGGAAATCCTAAAATTATCTCTACAACTCCTTGTTCGTTCTGCACCTTTTCCCTGCTAAGGAGTCACCGCAGACTCGCAGGCTAGGAGGGGAAGCCGGCACAGGGGGATGTGCCTCAGACCACACAGTGACACGCAGCTGATCGCCCCAGCGACGACATTGAGCATCTCCCACCTTCACGGTCACAGCAGACCCTTTACCCCACGGTCCCGTTTCCAACGCAACGCACCGGGGGGGCTGTGCTCCTGTCTGCCTTGCTGCTCGAGGTGTTCTGGATATGGAAGGAGACGATCGTCTCGACCTGGCCCTTCAGCACGGCGTCCGCAGCTCTGCAGGGACAGAGGGGGCACGCTAGCACTCGGGGCTGTTCCGCGAACTTAAGTCCGAAGCACCTTCGCCCCAGACTGAACTCGCGAGAGGGAGGAAGGACAGGTACGAAGAACCAGCAAGGGATGGTGAAGGAGAAAAAAATCAAGAGAAACAGGTTTTCGTGATTTATGCCTAGCATTTACCATTCAACTTCTGAAATGAGAAGACAGCCATTAGCAAATCTCAAAAGAGGCATTAAAAAAAAAAAATCGAGATTTTTCTCCCTCAAACCAATGCACTGCAGTCGGTGCTTCATAGAGAATCCTAGTTCAAGGTCCCAGCCGCGGAAGGGTGCACAGGATTCTCACACCTAGGATAATCTACGGCTGTCAAGGTTCACTCTGTATCTCAATTTAAAAATCTCAAGTGAAAAAAAAAGTCAGAAAACTGTATGTAAGGTACACATTTTTTATAAACAAATAAGTAAAAATCCCTTGATCCATCCATCCACCAGGCACATGTACCAAAATGGTCACACTTTGGCGAATTCCAGAAAGTTTTTCTTTCTAGTTATAGCTTGTAATTATTCTAAAATAGAAACGTATTACGTGGGCCATTTAGAAAAGAATACCAAGTTGCAGAAAAGCATACTGCACAATCAATCTCTTGTGTGTTTATAAAGGTACATAGGTAGGTCTGTATAAGCGCAAAACATTTCTGGAAGGAAAGTCAAGGAATTTTCATCTGTGATTGCCTCTGCGGAGGTTTTGTACTTTATTTTACCTCTTTCTGTGCTGTTAACTTTAAGTGATAATAATATAAGTGGGCCAAAAAAAAAGAAAAAAGAATCACTCTTCAATGGGAATGAGAACCTAGGTGCCCAAACACGTGAGCCACGTCATCGGCTTACCTGTTAGCCATCTCAGTAGAAAACACATACACCACTTTGGCCGGGGTCTTCTGAGCGGGGGTGGGCTCTGGGGCAGTAGTCTGGCCATGCGAGGGGGTGGAGGGCCTGGGGGCCGCGGCATTTGACGGGGTCATCGAGTGCGGCGTGTGCTGTGAGTCTTGGGACTTTATGTGGTCGGCGGAATTACATTCTAAAAGGATGAAAAGACTCATGTCATTGAGAGAATAAAACTCTCTCTTCCGGCAGCACACACAGCATCGTAACACAAACCCACCTTGAGACTTTCAAGGAGGAAGCACCTCGCTAAAAGGAAGCCTCTTTCACTCATGAACACTGAAACGTGTGTCTTCCTAGACAACTAACGATAGAGCGCTCTCCCCCGCCCTCCTCCTGTCTCACGCCCCGCTTCCTGGAAACCTTCTGGAACCTCCTGGACTGGACTGGATGCCCCTGCTAGTTGAACCCACAGCCCCCTCGCTTCTCCTATTTTGGCATTTATCAAATTTCATTTTACTGTTTAACTGTCTAGGCACACTCAAATCCCCGAGGATAGCGACTCTGTGTGTCTTGCTGACCAGGGCTCCCCGACAAGCAGCACAGCGCTGGCGTTAGTATCAGGCCTCCCACAGACGCCTGAGCGGGGAAGGAAGGAAAGTCGGGGGAATGAGCACCCAGGTTTTCGCTTCCGATTTGGGTTAGGGAGTCACCTTTCTACTCCATCTTCTGGCCGGCAGTTATGATTTTTGGTCTTATACCTAAAACCACGACCGCGGGTCCCACGCTCTGGCTAGCTCATTTCACTTTGGTGCCTGTGTGATCTCTGCCACATGCAGCCGCTCATTCCTGCCACACTGCAGTCGGCAAACTCGGACTAGGGACAGGGCCTCCCCTTGTGCCTACGACTCTGGCGAAGTGGCAACCAGATGGCACAAGCCCAGAGCCTTAGAGGAGTCGCCTGACGGAGAAGAGGAGAGGCCAGAGAACCTGCTCCAGTGCGGGCCACGCCAGAGAGGAACCGGGGCCACGGGCTCGATGCTAAAGTACCGACAAACTACTCTCTAGTTCGTAGGAAAAGGAGAAGAAACAGCTCCATCTTAGAGTGTGCAAACTCCTGATCTGCACCTACTCTCCCCACTGGGCTGTTAGGCTCTCCAGCCTCTACCGATGCCACAGGCTTCCCTGGGGAACACCTATGTCCCCCTGAGTCTCAGAGCTCTTATAGACATACCTTTCATGTCAGAGTCATCGTTTGGAGTCCCAGGATCTCTCTGATCAAAGGAGTCGGCGGAAATACTTCGCTCCCTTTTCCCCTTGCCCTTGGCACCATTTCCAGCCCCATTCTTCAGCCCCATGCTCCCACCTGGGCCAGGGAGTGCTTTAGGGGTGTGGCCCCCGCTCTTGGAGTCACAGGGGGATGGCTGGGATTGGCTGGCTGAGCCCCCCTGTTTACCCTGATTGGAGAATTTGGAATCCAGCTGGGGGTTTCCAGATGGGGACATCACTGTAGGGGGACGGACCATCACCTCCTGCTTTGACTTAGGGCTACTAAAAGAGACAGACAACAAAGGGAGATCAGACGCCGGACCCAGCTGGTCGGCACAAACTGGGGGGCAGCAGCTTCCATCGTGGGTCAAAGAGACCGTGGGGGGCCAGCGACCCCCCACGCGTCACCTGGGCCACTTGCCTGCTTGCCCCGCCCCCATCGCAGAGCCCTTCACAGAGAGTGGCCTGCCAGGTCTCGGGAACCCTAGAGTCACATGGGGACCCATCTCTAGGGCTTCCGTCAATAAAGGACAACGGTTTCTATGTACACAGAGAAGTGACTCTCACACTAAGACTAGCACAGGGTAAACAAACAGGCATCGAGAAGATCAAAACACTGCCCATCCCTGGCTGGTGACATGGGACAGCTGTAGCAGGAGCCCAGCGTCCTTGCTGGAAAATACGAGTAGGTCCAGCATAGCAGGGAAACCTGCTGTGACGGGCAGGTGACGGTGACCCCCCAGGATCTGACCCCCCCTGCCCCAGCAGCATTACTCAGGGGCAGCTACACTAACCACTAACCCTGGGGACCAGGAAAAAATCTTTAAAAATATCAATGAAGTGCTGTGGACCAGAGGTCAAAGCCTCGCAGTGGGTATCCAGGGGCTGATGCTTCAGTTCCGGGGCCTCGGCCTCCAACTCATTCCAGGCCTCAGTCCCCTCACTTGCCACGGTCAGCGCATTGTTCTGGGTGGTCTGTAAGGTCCTTTCGTTTGTGCTTTGGAGAGCGGTCAGGAGGACGATGGACAAAGAGGACCAAGAAAACCCTAATGTAAACGCTGACTGTGCTGCGGCCCGCGGACTCTCCCATCAGCACGTGCGTGTCCGTTTCCTCTTCCTTTCTAGTTCCCCGTGTGGTTCCGCAGCGAGGGCCCGAGGTCTCCCCCCGCCCCGGTGAAGCCCCTGCTCCCTGGGCCGCCCTCGCCCCTACCTCTGTGCGTTTCCTGACGGGGAGTCCCTCACTTTGGGGTTGCTGGGATGCATTGATTGAAATCCTGAGCTTGCGTCACAAACAGGGACAGGCTCCCCGAGCTGCTCTCGGGCTGCAGCAGAAACAGCTGCTCGGGGCAGTGGCAGTGGCAGTGGCCCACTGCTTGCCGGGTGCGTCCCTCAGTGCTGGCCCCCCGTGTGCCTTTTTCCTCTTTGTCTTCCTCGGCTGTGGGAGTGGGTCCTGGCCCCTCGCAGCTCCAGCATCCTCTGGGTGTGTGCCTCCTGCCGCCGAGGAAAGATCTCGCATCTCCAGGGCACACTACGGGAAAGGCCGCCGAAAACACAGAGACATGCGACAGGGTCAAGGTTAAGGCACTGGCAACTCCACTGGGGTTAAAGGGATGGGTGCTGCTCGCAGTCTGGCCGAAAGGCTCTGGGCTACGGCAGCTGGAGGGTGACTAAGACCTTCCGCCCAGCACACGGCCTCTCGCCCACCCCAGCATCATGTACCAGGCGTCCGTAAGCACGTCCGAGGAAAACACTGCCTTCGGCCCCATATTCTCCCTTACATTTCTCTACTTCTGAAGACAAAACCCTTAAAAACCTGAGTTTTTCTTTTTTTTCAAAACAATGCTCTGACACCGCGGGGTACCCCAAATCCACGGCAACTACCGGGTGTTTCATCTTTGATGGCAAACAACGTACTGAGATTGAATAAACCCATCCCAATTTCAAACCATGAAACGCATTAATCTACGCGTGTACTCTCTGGGCCTCAGGCTGGGGAGGCATTAAAGGAGGGACTTCTGGAATCGACCACTGAGCCAATACCAAATACAATCAGTTCTGCTCCCTGATTTCCATGATCTTTCTATTAAATTATGCTGAGTATATGCCTGTGTTCTCGCTGCTTCATGGCAGGGCTGCGGGCATGGGTAAGCATGGGAATGACCCATAATGCTGAAGGTAAAAGAACATCTTTGAAGGCTAAGGTGTTTTTTGAGCCAATTTGCAAGGCTAATTTGAAGCATAAAGGTCAAGACAATATTCCCAAAGCTAGCCGAAGAACAAACGAGAAAGCCCTTTATTTAGGAAGGCTGCACTCATTCAGGGAAGAGCAAGGGAGGCCTTCAGTCCCCGAGCCCAAGGCAGCTCCAATCTGGCTTCCTTGTAACCACTGTCCCCTCTCTTCCTCGTGGGGTATAGGATTCAAGGAGGAGGGTATGACATGCAGGATTAGTGGTTAAAGAATCAGAGAGAGTGAGAAGCAACTCAGGTGTTGCTTTAGGAGACTCAAAAACTGGACTAAAATTGGGAGGATTCGTCATATTCGAGGTTTTGGCACTGACAGTGATCATTATGTGGTGGGAGGTGTCTATATTTTAATCTAGAATTTGCAACAGTCCCGGCTATTTTATCTGAGACACTGAAAGAAACGTGGAAGTTCAGAGGACACGCGATTACACTTTTATTTTTATTTTGAAACGAAAAAGGGGAAAGAACTAGAATAAAATGCTAGGGAATCTCTCTCTGAGGAGAAAGCATCCTCAGAACTGTCTGGTCTCGATGATATTTCAGGTTATATTTTTATCCCTCACCGTAACTTCTCACTAAACATCAGGGATCACCGGTAAAACAGAAGGAGCAAATGCACCTGCACGGGACAAAGCCGTCGGAAAACACTTCCTTCCTTCTAGAAAAGCAAAGCAGTTACCACCTACACGGTCCCCTTCTGCAGCTTCTTCCGGAACCGCTGCCCACGTGGCGCATTCTCGCGCCCAATCGTGTGTCGTATTGAACAGTCTTATGTGTGTGTTGTCTCCGCCCCCCGCCCACGAAGACTGCGATCTTTGAAGACAAGAACCTCGTCTTACAGTGCTTTGGTTTTCCTATATACTTGGCGCGACGTGCGAAGAGTGTGGCGGGACCCTCGGTGACCTGTTTGGCTTCACCCAGGACAGAATCACCCTCTTCTTCCAAAGGAACTCGGAACATGTCACACATGTCAAACCACCCCAATCTGCCAGGCCTTTCTGATGAGCTGGCAGCAAAGGTTACTGCTAATGATAATACCGTAAACATAAAACACTTATTTTGAAAGTAGTTCTACATAGAGTTTCTTGTTCTCACAATTTGGTGCAACCTGATCAGCAGGCATTTTACGGACGAACGGACCGAGCCCACGGCTGCGAGTGGCTTCCCCAGGCTCCGTGACCCCACCATCACTTTATGGGTGGAGGGACAGCACAGGAGGGGAAACAAGCACAGGAGCTCACCTAGTGATGGCAAAACCCAGGTTTTTTGACCCCTAACCCATGAGAGTTGCTGAAATAAGCCACTCTCAGCTTTAGCCTTCCTGACGCTTAATCATATGGTTCCAAAAAATACAATCAGGCTCTTCAGCTCCTACGTTTGTAGGCTGGTGCCAACTGTTTACTTTTAAGAACTGGAAAAGATCTTCCACAAAATGATTAATTATAGTCAGGGAGATTTTTCCCTCCAAATAACTAAATTGCCTAACTCCTTAGATCTATTTATGTTTCTCTGTTCTCCTTAGATAACGCTTATGACTTTCACTATGTCCCGGGCGCTCTTCTAAGCACTGTCCACGTCACTCATGACCACCCCAGAAGGCAGGAACCACTGCTGTCCCTATTTTACAGATGAGGAAACTGAGGCTCTGAAACGTTAAGCAATCCGCCCACGTAAGCTGGGTCACATTCTATCTAGTCAGTCATACCCTAGTGAGAGGGAGAGCTGGCGTTTGGCCAGCCGTCACTCTAATGCCTGTCAAAGTGGGGTCTTGGGGGACAAAGTGAGCCGGTACAGCAAGTGCTTAGCAGCACGACATCAGCACTCGGGCTCCCCATTCCCCGGCTAGCCCCTCGCCCTTCTGCCTGAAGTCGCCTCATACCCGCTCATCTCCATCTCCAGCCAACCATCACTGCCTCCCTCCCTCCCCACTTCCAGGCCAGGATGTCCTCAGCAACGGATCTGCGCCTATTTTCATCAGTGCCTGTCCCCTCTTTCTCGTCTATTATTGAAACGGAGAAAACAGCCTACTTTCCCCCAGAGGTCATCCCCGTGGCAGGTGGCCCAGGCCCATCCCTTCGGGCTTACTGAGCGCTGTCGCTCTCCTCTCTGGGCTTCCCCTCTGCCTCCTGCATCTCCTGGGTATTTCTGATCAGCGTTCAGATGTGTAGCCTACCGTCCAGGTTTAAAAAAAAAATAAGCAACACCCAGCTCTAGCATTCTGGTCCCCTTCGGAGCCGAGTTTCGCCACGGAGTTGACACTTCCTTGCTTGCCACTCCCACTTTAACTATTTTAAACCAACCGCCACCCGCAGATGACAGAAACCACCGTTTTTGGCCAGGTCAGCACCGGCCGCTTTCTAAGTTCACCTGATTCCGTCTCTTAGATCCTGCAGGCCGATCCCTTCCTCCTCACGCCCGCCTGGCGCTGTCCACACGTCAGCTCCTTCGCAACCTCCCTCCCGGGCGGGAACGCCACTGTCCCTGTGCTACAGACGAGGCCTCGCCTCTCGTGGTTTCCGGTGTTCCTCCCACCTCTCCGACCCCCATCTGCGTCCTTCGCCGGCCCCTGCCTCCCCGATCCCTACGGTTTAGCCCTCCTCGCCTCCCCTCTCCTCACTCTAAGTTCTCTCCATGCCAACGACTCCCAACCTGACCTCGCCCGACGTGCCTCCAACGTAACAGGACCGAAGAGGAATCCTCCTTCTCTACAGAGCCTCCCTCCCAAAAGCATTTTTCCTTCAGTCGTCTGCATTTTAGCGAATGGCACCTCCATCCGCCCAGCAGCTCGTGCCAGTAATTTGGGAATCATTCCTGACACCTCTCTCCGTCGCCCTGACCCGAATGTTTGGAGATTTTTGCTGAATGAATTAAGGTTCGGCTTCAGTGCTGCTCCTTCAGAGAGGAAGGGGACCCGAACGCACCGATCTGCACGACAGTCTCCATCACGCTCTCGTCACAGCACCCGGTGTTCCCCTTCGAACATTTCCCACATGTTGTAACTATGCGAGCACCTGAGTAACATCCACCTCTCTTCCTAGGCTCCGCGAAGGCAGAGTGAAGTTAGAAAGTGCCCAAGGGTGATTTGTTCATCCCTGTATTCCTAGTACTCACTACTGGGTATTTTTTCAGACAATATCTGTTGAATAAAAATAGAAGTTTCTCCCCGAGACTGTCGCCTAAGACAGGCATGCTCGCCAGTGTCGTCGTCCAGCAGGCTACTCACCAAAACCCCCAGGGTCACGACACTGCAGTGCTCATCCTGGAGGCGAGGAGCTGGAGGAGTCCACGAACCCCTGGCTCAAAGGTGACCCCCACCTGGATGAGAATAAAACGAAGAAAAAAATCCTAAATGGATTAAAAAACAACAATGACGACAATATTTTGTTACTGACAGTATCATTTTGTTACTAAGTATCTTAAGAGAAGGACGAGTTTCCTATTTCTTCTAGAATGAGTTTAAGAGGAAGTTGTTGGCTCTCATGTAAACAGAATCAACTGCCAATTATTAAAGGGTATATTATTCGACCGGCAGCTATTTCAAGGCCCTTGTGACTTTTCCTCCTTCCCAAGGCACATTTTATTTTCAGAGACTAGAGAAATACTAAGGGCAAACAAAATCAATTTTTCTACTTTTTAAATTTCTGGGCATTTAGTAGGAAAAAAAAATCCCTCCCATTTTTTGCTTCTGCCCATTCCTTATTAGTGTGGAGAACTGAGAGCTGACTAAAAGTGAGTCAGACAGAATTCCAGGGACACTTCTGAACTCACACAGGGAGCTGCCATTCACGGCTCCCTCCCCCAATCCTCACCTGTGACTCCACAAGGCCAGAAGTCAGCAGGCAAGTTTATTGTCACATATTTTGGAGGATCGTGAGGCTGAACAACCAGGCCACATGAGCCACTCTGAGTGCCTACTGTGTGCAAAACACCAACCTGAACTGAGCTGGATACGTCGACGAGACACTGAGGTACTGGCCAAGCGGGTCACTGTCCAACGGGAGTCCCTGCGAGTTAGAACACCGAGCCTTCCCCTTGGCCCAGAGTTTATAGTTTTGAAATCACAAGGAAGAACCAAGTTCAAGTGTCCCAAGGCTGAGTTACTTAGGAATCTTTAAAAGAAGACTCTATACGGTCGCCACGAAGTTGTGAATAAATTCACAAAATAATCTGACCAAGGCCGGAATCACCTCCACAATTCCAATTTCTACTCTTCCAACGATCCTTTCCCATTCTCCTGCTCTAAGAAGTCAAGTTTATTACAACTCTGTCGTGTTTAACAAATTTCATTTCTGTGCTATGACCACTAGTCCATAAAAGGCAGAGTATCAAACTTAGAATGTGGAACAAAAAGGCCTCAGGATTCCATTCCTCGCTCATTCCTAACTTCTGGCAAGCCGACTACTAAAAGGCTCCCTCTCAGAAAAAGCTCACAATGGGAAGAACCTCTCTTCCCAACGTACGTACAGAAAACCTTTGTCCGAAGAACATACTAACATGTGTTTTCATAGTCACAGGGTAAAGATGCACGTCTGTCGTCCTTCAAGCTAACGAACTTTAAGCAAGCAAATAAAAATGTGTTATCAAGCTGAAGCGTTTTCACAAAATTTAAGCATGCAAAACTGAATTTCCGCTACCATCACTCAGAATAACAACTCCCCTAAATCAACGTTCAGCAAAGACGCTTCCTTATGAAAGTCTCCCTGCCTCCTGACCACCCCCAGGAACAACCCCCGCGGCCCACAGCATTATATCCGCAAGACTATTATGACATTGATAAAGCTCCCCGTGGGGTGTGTAGGNCCAAGGGTGATTTGTTCATCCCTGTATTCCTAGTACTCACTACTGGGTATTCATTCAGAAAATATCTGTTGAATAAAAATAGAAGTTTCTCCCCGAGACTGTCGCCTAAGACAGGCATGCTCGCCAGTGTCGTCGTCCAGCAGGCTACTCACCAAAACCCCCAGGGTCACGACACTGCAGTGCTCATCCTGGAGGCGAGGAGCTGGAGGAGTCCACGAACCCCTGGCTCAAAGGTGACCCCCACCTGGATGAGAATAAAACGAAGAAAAAAATCCTAAATGGATTAAAAAACAACAATGACGACAATATTTTGTTACTGACAGTATCATTTTGTTACTAAGTATCTTAAGAGAAGGACGAGTTTCCTATTTCTTCTAGAATGAGTTTAAGAGGAAGTTGTTGGCTCTCATGTAAACAGAATCAACTGCCAATTATTAAAGGGTATATTATTCGACCGGCAGCTATTTCAAGGCCCTTGTGACTTTTCCTCCTTCCCAAGGCACATTTTATTTTCAGAGACTAGAGAAATACTAAGGGCAAACAAAATCAATTTTTCTACTTTTTAAATTTCTGGGCATTTAGTAGGAAAAAAAAATCCCTCCCATTTTTTGCTTCTGCCCATTCCTTATTAGTGTGGAGAACTGAGAGCTGACTAAAAGTGAGTCAGACAGAATTCCAGGGACACTTCTGAACTCACACAGGGAGCTGCCATTCACGGCTCCCTCCCCCAATCCTCACCTGTGACTCCACAAGGCCAGAAGTCAGCAGGCAAGTTTATTGTCACATATTTTGGAGGATCGTGAGGCTGAACAACCAGGCCACATGAGCCACTCTGAGTGCCTACTGTGTGCAAAACACCAACCTGAACTGAGCTGGATACGTCGACGAGACACTGAGGTACTGGCCAAGCGGGTCACTGTCCAACGGGAGTCCCTGCGAGTTAGAACACCGAGCCTTCCCCTTGGCCCAGAGTTTATAGTTTTGAAATCACAAGGAAGAACCAAGTTCAAGTGTCCCAAGGCTGAGTTACTTAGGAATCTTTAAAAGAAGACTCTATACGGTCGCCACGAAGTTGTGAATAAATTCACAAAATAATCTGACCAAGGCCGGAATCACCTCCACAATTCCAATTTCTACTCTTCCAACGATCCTTTCCCATTCTCCTGCTCTAAGAAGTCAAGTTTATTACAACTCTGTCGTGTTTAACAAATTTCATTTCTGTGCTATGACCACTAGTCCATAAAAGGCAGAGTATCAAACTTAGAATGTGGAACAAAAAGGCCTCAGGATTCCATTCCTCGCTCATTCCTAACTTCTGGCAAGCCGACTACTAAAAGGCTCCCTCTCAGAAAAAGCTCACAATGGGAAGAACCTCTCTTCCCAACGTACGTACAGAAAACCTTTGTCCGAAGAACATACTAACATGTGTTTTCATAGTCACAGGGTAAAGATGCACGTCTGTCGTCCTTCAAGCTAACGAACTTTAAGCAAGCAAATAAAAATGTGTTATCAAGCTGAAGCGTTTTCACAAAATTTAAGCATGCAAAACTGAATTTCCGCTACCATCACTCAGAATAACAACTCCCCTAAATCAACGTTCAGCAAAGACGCTTCCTTATGAAAGTCTCCCTGCCTCCTGACCACCCCCAGGAACAACCCCCGCGGCCCACAGCATTATATCCGCAAGACTATTATGACATTGATAAAGCTCCCCGTGGGGTGTGTAGGCCGGGAACTCGCAGAGGAAGGTCACCATGTCAGCACCCAGCACCCAGTTGGCTGATCCACGGAGGGTGATGCGCAGGCGCCTGCACACTGCTACCCCCGCCTGGCACCTACAGGCCCACGATGCT
>NW_024350924.1:10119660-10120224 GCF_902729225.1 Pteropus medius | reverse complement strand
GGGGTCCTGCGCTTCATTAGATTGCCAAAGAGCGGCATGGGATGTAGATGGTTAAGAACCCCTGATCTACAGCAAATAAAGTTTCTATAGACCCTAACATCACAGTCACCAAGGCAGACACACAAGTCAGTCCTTCCACCAGCATTATTTCATAGTTGAAGAAAATTAAGCCATCAAGAAGCCAAGTAACACGCTCAAGGTCACAAAAATTTAGGGTCAGCATCAGCCTAGGTGAGCATTCATGGCATGTATATTATATCCTCACCCTTCCATGTGGACCTTTGCTTACATTTCTATAACTTCTTGCTACCTTCCAAAACTAAATAAAACCAAAATCCAGACAATAAAACAAGACAGATGTATAAGGTACATTTTTTTTTGTTCCTTTTTTTTGTGCTAATAATTGTTACAAAAGCTGAATTTGGTCTGTTTTTAGAAGGGAAAAGTTGGGCTATCTAATCTCTCATTCTCATAAGTGTTCAAAGCCCTTTGCAGATAGGCATTAACTTGTTTAAGCGCTGCAATGCGTTATGAGTGGCCTAGGCAGTGGTATCACCACTTCAT
>NW_024350924.1:10052868-10115206 GCF_902729225.1 Pteropus medius | reverse complement strand
GAATATTAAATGGGTAACTCTAGGGTAAAAAGGGAATAATATTGAAGATTTAAGCATGCTAAAAGTCATGACATCTGAAGGTTAGCATCTCCGGAGCTACATTGCACATGGTGGGATAGAAATGTGTTTTAAAATGTGATTTATTCTATCAAATAGTTTATCTATTTGACTGAATTTTCGTCCTCTGAATTTTCCAGCTTCCACACATTTCTATCTCATCTGAGAAAGGATTCTATTTTGCCGTATAGGAATCAAGCCTACTGTATATACATAAATACTAACGGAGAATGATGAAATCATTTTAAAAAATCATCCTATAAATAAAAGCTTCAAACCGTTTCCACTACTCTAGAAATTCTAAGATAAATCGTTTCTTAAATCCAAATGGTGAAACTGTTTAAAAAAATAAAGGCCTCTGACACTAAAGAAACCTGGGTTCGATTTTTTTACTTTCTGAAATTTGCTTCTCATAGTGACGACAAGCACGCACGGTGATGCAAACGTGGATGATGAGACTGGCTTCTTAGTTCAACTAATCTCAGCATCCCTTATTTAAGGTTGCCTCTGGTCTTTTCTACCTGTAAACTCCACTTTCAAACTAATTTTGTTATCTTAGCTCTTGACGAACTTATCCCTAAATTTTAAGAAGGACTCCTCCCTCCCCCTACCCTCCGCCAGTTTACAGATGAGAATTCTAAGACAGAAGTTTAATGACTTGCCAAGACGATGCCCATTTTTAGGGACTAGAATTTAAGTCCAGCACTCTACTGCACTGTTCTAACTCCGCAGGATCGTCATTCATCACGGCATTTATTGTTGGAGGAGAGAACATGAAGTCCTACCTTAGGAAGGATGGAATTAAGACTCAGAGGTTGAGCCCACTCAGCCAGCTGGTGCCAGAGTTCTCAGAGGTCCTAACAAATTCTTGCCTTGGTCAAAACCCTCGTTCTGTCCACAATTTCCTGCCGCTTATACTGTTTCTAACCAATTCATCTCCCTCATTGTCCAAACCAAAACTGGCGAATTTCAACCTCAAAGGAATACTACTACCAAGAGGGTCATTTATGATGGACAGTGAAGGGTCAGAATGGAACAGCATCTTGACTCTCACAGTGCAGCTGCCCAGTGCTGTAAAGAATGAGCTGGGAAGTGGTTTCTTCTTTAGGTAACCCATGAAGGGGAAACAAACCACCGCGCCCCGGCTTTCACCAGGCCATGGAAGTCGAGGGGCAGTCCCAGAGCTTCATCTCTGCCGGGCAAATGTAAGGCTAAGTGTCGCTTTCGTTAGGAAGGAATAGATATTCTCACCTGCTTTTCTTCCTGCAGCTCTACCCGGGGCCTTTGGCACTCTCGACGTGAGCTTGGGCCTTGTTCTGCATCACTGCTTATCTGCTTTCCACGATTTGGGAATTACGGGCGCCCTGTCTGTGAGAGCCCTGACAGATCCGTGACGTGACAGATCCCTTGAGAAGGTAACACCAACGATTCTCCGTTACTCTCACGCTCGAATCGACATGGTTTTGCCTTCTACCCTTACTGTCTGCCTTCTAGAAGTCAAGCTATGCGACGCTCAGTCCGCTGTTCCTGAGCCCTAAATGACTGATATCGAAATGCTGATCTATAAATGCCGACCCCCTTCCCCAGGGTCCCAACCTAATCGTGGCCCATCGTGGCTTAACAAGAAGCAACGGAAGTGTGTCGTGTGCTCTGACCGCTTCTCCCCAAATCTCGCGATCTCCATACCAGCTCTTCATACCTATCCTTACAGTCACACATCCTTTTTTCTCTCCAATTTTCACTAATGCACAGTTTCACTTCTGATTCTGAACCTCTTTCCCAGCGATAATTCTGTGTAAGTATTTTTACTACCGCTTTCATTTTCTTCTCCTAGACATTTATTTCCCCAGGAATTTTGCCCTTCAGATCCATCGCAAGACCAACCCTGTCATCTCATCCACCTCCGAAGGGTTTTGCTCAATTATCTCTCTACCATTAACTTACCCTTTGTTTTAGTATCTTCGATAAAATGTTGCTTACACTGAAGATCTTTTTTTTCTCCCTTTTAATTCCCAATTTACCCAAAGGGTAACCTACATTCTCTGCCACCACAATTCTTTTTCCTACTCTGTAATAACCCAGCCATTCTACCCGAATTCTCTCTCCTATATGGCCCAAACTAATCACCAAATCCATCCAATGGATCATGAATATCCTTTTCTTTCTGAATCCCTTAGAGTTTGAATTCCAAGATATAATGATATTCTAGAATGGTCTTCTTCTCCCCACCAATTTTATTGAGATATAATTAATATATGACATTGTATAAATTTAAGGCGTACGACATAATGATTTGATATACGTATAGACTGAGAGATGATTACCACAGTTTAATTAACATCCATTGTCTCGCATGGGTATAATGTGTGTGTGTGAGATGAGAACTTTTAAGATCTACTCTCTTAGCAGCTTTCAAACACATAATGCAGTGTTGTTGACTATAGTCACCACGCTACATCTTACATTCCGAGGTCCTATTTATCCTACGGCCTGAAGTTTGTACCTTTTGGATACCTTCATGCCTCCCCCCGCCCCACCTTCTACCACCAACCTGTTCTCTGTTTCTGTGAGTTTTTGGTTTTGTTTTTTGTTTAGATTCCACATATAGGTGAGATCACACGGTATCTGTTTTTCTCTGACTTATTTCACTTAGCATAATGCCTTCAAGTTTCATTCATGTTTATCAAAAATGGCAGGATTTCCTTTTTTTATGGCTGACTATTCCAGTGTGTGTGTGTGTGTGTGTGTGTGTGTGTGTGTGTGTGTGTAGAAAGAGAGAGATGAAGCCAGAGAGTTTGTGAGCTTAGAAAGAGAGAGAGAGAGAGAGAGAGAGAGAGAGAGAGACTACATTTTCTTTATCTATATTGATGGACATTTAGGTTCTTTCCATGTCTTGGCTATTGGAAATAATACCGCAATGAACATGGGATGCAGATATCTCTTTGAGATAGTGATTTTATTTCCTTCAGATAGATTCCTAGAGGTCTGACTTCTTTCGTGATTTAAGTTCTTCCTTTTGTCCCCTAATTTTGAATTTCCTGAGAGTCCTTGGTCTTTGATCTTTCCTCTCTCCAGCTCGCCCTAGGCCAGCTCTGTCACTCCCTAGCTTCGTCCATCACCTCTCTGCAGATGACCGACACATCCACAAGTCTAGCCCAGGCCTCTCTTGAGCTTAAATCCTGCATTTTTATTTGCTCGGCTTGCCTATCTGGAAGTTAACTGCTCCTGTCAAAAAACAAATTCACCATCTTTCAGAAATAAGTCTTACCTCTGAATCCATCGTCTTTCACTTTAGGCTCAATACTTTGGAGGAATCCTGACTCAAATTCTCCCTCTGTCTCTGTATCTTCTCAGTCACCTGAGTCCAGGAATTCCTCCTTAAATCAGCCTCTTGTCTTCTGTTCTCAAGTTGGGACTGTCGTAACAGCTTCTAAAGAAATGTTCCTGCCTCCAGCCTCTTCCCTCATTGGTCAGTTCTCTGTGCTCTTACCAGCTGCATCGTCCTTAAAGACCGGTTTATACGCATTATAGTTCATACAGTGCTGATTCCTCCCCAGTTACTTAGGCCCTACTGGCTCTTCTGGGCCAAACTAGAGCCCCACACCGTACGATCTCAACCGGGTGGTATAACAGGAACGATACTGACTTTGGAGTCGCCGGGACCTGAGTTTGAATATTGGACTGTATTTTACTAGCCAAGTAACTTCAGACAAAAGGAAAATAAATGTTACTTTCTTTCTCATTTATTTCAGTAGTAGATGTTTATATCTCCAGTTTTAGAACATAGCCTAGATATGTAAACTTTTAATGTCATCTACCATTTATTGCGGTTCTCAGTCTTCCCCTATATCCTGAGAACAGAATCTTTTACCTCTTTGTGTTTTGCAGAGATTTTTTCATTGCTATATTTAGTGAGCATCTACTATATGCAGGGCATCTTGGGGCGGGGAGGTACAGAAAAATGAGTCGGGTATCCAATTTTGTCCTCAAAGTGTAATCAGACTTATACGGAAGATTCCCTCACTCATTCATTCATTCACGAAAAGGTTAGTAAGCGCCTCACTGGTAACAGGCATTGTGCAAAATACTGAAGATTCAAATAAGTATAAGGCAAGTTCCCTGCTGTTGGGATGTGGGACCTATCTCATTAGGAATACTAAGTAAATGTTTATAGTCAATTATAACAACTGCAGTGATATGGATGAAAATGGGGCACACGAGAGAGAGGTCTCTAATCCAAACAGGAGAATCGGGGAATGCAAAAAGACACGAGTGGAGTCTCAAAGAAGATAAGTCAGCCAGGCCAAGGACTCGGCCATGTGCAAAGGCTCGGCTGTGTGACAATGTAGATAAATAACCACAATACAAGATAGAAAGGAACAAATAAGAGTGGCAGAGCAGAGGCAAAAAGTAAAATGGCAATCAGAGGAGATCTGTTATTCAGGGGCTGGGCGAGGTGAGCAGAAACTGCTTCACGGAAGCGGAGCCATTTGGGGTCAAGGGACAGGCTGATTCAGACATTCAGCGGTGCTGGACGCCTCTGTCTTGTCAGCATTCTGGGCAGTGCCCTGCATGCAGTGGCACTACCCTGTGTCTGACATGATGATGATGATGATGATGATGACACCTAGTTTTTTCTCATGAAGTTGGTCCTTACATTTTCCCCAGAATGTTTACAAGGGGAGACCCATGATTTAACAGGGCCATTTCTGGGTGGAGGGGCTGTCAATCAGCCTGTCTGGCTTTGACTCTCAGCTCTGCCATCAGAAGGCTGTGTGACCTTAGAAAAATTACTTACCCTTTCTAGGGTTCGGTTTTTTTCTCCCTTAGGTGGAGTAATGATAATATTTTCCTCACAGGGTAGCGTGAGGAATAAATGAGTAACTGCATGTATGTGAGAAGGGTGCCTGGCACATAGTAAGTGCCCAATAAATGTTGGTTACTGTTAGTGCATTTTATCATCTCTGGATTATCCACGATGGGATTAGAGTTAGGCTCCCTTAAAGAAGCCCTAAAAGACCATCTCCTCAGTTCTGATTCTCACCCCAAATCTCACTGGTACCTCTTCAACTCTTAACGCATGCCTTTAAATTCTGCCAAGAGAAATTTAGATATAAGTTGTCACTTCCCCAAGCCCTTGGGAAGAGTAACACAATAAAGTCTCAGCCTGTTTTATTTGAATAATTTTTCTGACCAGACCTCTATCCTTATTGACTGCTAACTATACTGAGGAAATATAGTGGGGAAGAAAGGAAAGGCTGATTCTGAAGCTTGGAGAACCTTCCAGAGAAATTCAAGCTGGAAGGAAATACTCAGAGGGCTTTCTGAGGGCAGTAGGTCCTCTGGGATCGGAGGAAGGGGTGCGATTGAAGAGAGTTGCCAAGAAGTGATGATTCATGTCAGCAAAGACAAGGTCATTCATGTCAGCAAAGACAAGCTTTACTAAGTTAACAAACAGTGCTGACCTTGACGTTGGGACTCTCCACCCACAGTCCCCTTCTCCATTCCATGCTGCGTTTTGGCAAAAATAATTATGCTCAGGACCAGTGTCGATCCTCATATTAATGAAGGAGACTATACGGGCGATCGAGAAAGCCCTGGTTTTTAATTTTCATAATGGCTTTTACGTGTTTACTTTCTTAGTTATTGTTTATCAATAAAAAATTAATAAACACCTAATATTTGTCTAGTGCCAAACTGAATGAGAATTTTATTAGAAGATGAAAACATAGTCCTCGTCCGGAATCTCACGGTCCAGCCGAGGGGGAAAAAGTTTAAGAACAATTAATTCCTAAAGTGTATGACGGACGTGACACAAACTCTGGATTTCCAGTCAGGGAAGAAAAGCAGTGAACACAGCGTGAGGTCGGAAGCGATAATTCGCAGGATCAGAAGTTGAACTGGGCCTTGAAGAATAAGAGAGAGAGTTAAGTTTTAGAATGATGTTTGGACATAGAAGTGGAAGATGACCCAGGAGGAAGAGACAAGGAGCCGAGCCAGCGAACGGAAGGACAACGGCATATGTGTGGACAGGAAATGATGATGAGAGAGGTGGCTGCAAACAACTGTACCGACCACTGCCATTCATCGAGGACTCATCATGTGCGGGTGCCAAGCCCTGTTCTAAGTATGACATTTACAGCGTCTCATTTAATGCACGTAATAACCCCATGAGGGATGAACTGTTGTTCCCTTGTTACAGTGGAGGGGCCAGATGTTTCGAGGGTAAGTAACTGCTAAATTCATGCAGAATTGGGAGCTTAGATGGAAACCCAAGTCGGCCTGAGGTGGAGGCTCTAACTCCCCACATGACAGCTGCTCCCCCGCGTGAGTGGTGGGAAGCAGTGGGGAGTACAGTTGGGTGAATAGGTGGGACTTCATTACACGGAATATAAGCATATGAGGATACACTGTGAGCTTAAAAAAAAAAAGCCACCGTTTACTGAACCCCGCTTCCTCACACTATCGTCCCGAATGTGATTTATAATTATATCCATTTTGCAGATGAGAAAACCAAAATGAAGAGGTTAAATTACTTGCCCAAGCCTCTCTACTGTTAACTAGCACGGTCCAGACTGGATGCTAGGCTGGCGCCAATGCCTGTGTTCTTGCCGCCATCCTGCAACACCTCTGCCCCCAAGCAAGGGGAAAATGGTGTCAAGAATAACACCACTGCGGTTTGCATGGTATTCCCCCAAACACCTTCATATTCACAGCCACATTCGATCCTTATGATAACCATGTGAGATGTGTGGAAGATACCTCCATGATAATGAATAATAATAATAGTCACGACGACTATTAAAATAATATCAGCAAGCACTGACTGAGTGTTCCCCATAGCCTGGCACTGTGCTAAGGGCTTTACATGGATTATTCAGTTGGCTTCCAACAGCTCTGTGAGAGAGGCTCTGTTCTTATTCTTACCTTGCACAAGAGGAAACGGACTCAGAGAGGTCAAGTAACTCAGTGAAGGAGGCTGGGCTCAGATAAGTTACAAAACTAATTCAAGGTCATGTGACAATGAGTGTGATTCCTGGACTAGAGCACAGACGCCCCGATTCCATATCCATGCCTGCCATTTTCAGGTTCCTATTCTGACAATTAATCCGCAACTACGGGAAAGGAAGACTCGAAGAAAGAACTAGTAGCAGCAAGGAGAGCAGCTGGTAGACTGCAGACCAGCAGGTGGGCCGTGTAACAGAGAACGGAGAGGCAAATCCAGCTCACGTCGGCAGCCTGTAACCACGAGGGGAAGGAAGAGGCCCTGAAGTTTGGTTTCCAGCCATAAAATCGGTGGAAATGGGGTCACTGTGCTCAGAAAGGGGGATGGTTCAAAAATGACACTGGTCTACAGTGAAGTAACACTACACACCAACTGGGGACGGCGACAGTAAAAAACGGGGAGAAACTGCAACTTTCATACATCGCTGGTGGGAATGGAGAGCGGTGCGGCCACCTTCGAAAACAGTTTAAGCGTTTCTTGAAGAGTTAAACATAAGTTTACCATATGACCCAGCGATTCCGCTCCTAAGAGAAACAGACACATATGGCCACACAGGCTTGGATGTGAATGATCTATAGCAGTTCTAACGACCCAAACGTGGAAACGACCCAAACGTCCATCAACTAATGAGCGCATGGATAGATTGTGGTACATCCATACAACAGAAGACATTCAGCAATAAAAAGAGGTACCGGTATGTGCTATAACATGGACTCACCTCGAAATCACTATGCTAGGTGAGAGATGCCAGATATGAAAGACCGATTATGTATAATTTCATAAATATCCAAGAAAGGCAAATATACGGAGACAGCCGATTAAGGGGTGGGGTGGAGCGGGAATGGAGATGGACTGCCAATAAGAATGAGGGATCTTTCTGGGGTGAAGCAAATGTTCTAAAGCTGGATTTTAGTGATGGTTACACAAGACTAAGTTTACGAAAAAAGTCATTGAATCGGACCCTTAAAGTGGGAGACTATTTGGTTTGTAAAGTACACCTAAATAAAGCAGTTTTTTTAGAAAGGTGGAGCTGGTTTGCAAAGGAATATACAGAGTTAAGTTTTAGAATGACAACTGGACACAGAAGTGGAGACGTCCCACCAGGTGAGGGGCAGGCTGGAGGTGCAGAGGTGACAGCCGAAGCAAGAAAAACCAGCGAGCTCACCAGAGGAAAAAGCCCACGAGAGAAAAGAAAAATGTCAAGGGCAAAACCTCTGGTGCCATTACCCACTTAGGGACAGAGAGGATGGTCTGTCTGGGCTAATGAATACCGTAGCAACAAGTCCGGCTCATGTTCAGGTTTACTGGATCCTCTAAGCCGAAGGCAGAAGTACGTGCCCTGAAGCACAGTAAACAGTAGGGCAAATCCATCCGGGGCGACACTGACTCTAAGTGACTAAAATACACAAGGATGGACTGAATCTGTTCCCTGCATTTCGACGCTAAAAAGAGAACCGCACACACTTTTCTCCAAGTTAGGGATAAGATCAGCATCAGGGAGTCCGGTGTTTCAAGAGCGACAATGTTTCACACAATCTCTTATCGCCAGGAAGGGCAGGTACTGTGCCGGCCCATCCCTGGAATCAGGCTCTGTCACCCCAAGACTGACTTCTGAATTTGGAAGGAGCCGGCAGACACTTTCAGGGAACGGCTGGCAGGGGCTCCCCCACCTCCGAAGGCGGAGGCCTCGCCTCCACTCGCCCCACCCCCACCCTAGAGGAGCACCCCGGGGGAGGGGAAGCCTACGCGGGCTAAGGACTGAAAGAAAGATCCCTTCCCTTCCCCAGGGCCTGACAACCCTTTTCGTTTCTCCTTCTTTCCCATTTCTGGTGCAAATGAAGCAAATGTAGACTACTGTTCCTTGTTTGTGAAAACAAAGGGTTAAAATGATAAGAATCTGGGAGTTCAAGAGAGAGGCAGTGGAGTATAGAAAAGGGAGTCCAGGGTGGTAGGCGCTGGCCTCGGGACCACCCACCACCCACATCACGGGGGTGGGGTCGAGGAAGCAAGGTCTCTAATTCCCGGGCTCTGTGCTGGAGTCGGATGGGGGTGGGGTGGGGTGGGTGGGGGTGGAGGAGAGATATACCTTTCCTTTCAGTAACTTCTGAAATTTCTCATTTCCTTCCCTTGAGGACGTAGGCAATAGGTAAGTTATGAGCAGTCCATGCCTTTTTCACCAATGGAATCACAGATATTTTCACATCACCTTACAGTTGTGGCAGACGTCCCGAATTCGGCTTATATTCCTCACTGTGACAAAATTACAGGAGTTATTAATTAGATCTGCCAACGGATCTTTTTATTCATGCCCCAATAAAGAAGCACTTATTACTCTATCACGAATTTGGTAGTTTTTAGTAGTTGGATCATTTTTCGTAACTATTTTTTGTAACGCCGTCTATTTTATGTGTTTAAAATCATTCCGTCCATTGGCTTCATCGGACTGCTCGGAGGGGGTCCATGTCACCATAGCGCTGAAGGACTCCTGGGCTGGAAAAATGACTTTCCTCCAGCACCTCCCAAAGTGAGCCTCCCGCAATCCCGCGATCCCACCATTAGAGCACGTTTCCTTCGGGTTTTTAAGATTCCATTAAAATGCAAATGCCCCCAAAGGAGCCAAACTTCTCCGCGTGTTATTAGTTAACCCTTTAAATGGGGTTGTTCAGCAGCTAGCTGAGCACAACACCCTACAATTGAATTAAACGAACGTTCATCGAGCTCCGGCCAAGTTCGAGGAACCAGGCTGAGGGATAGAGAGCGAAAGCCTCCAAGGTTTCTCCCCGCAAGGGTGCCAGACAGTCCCGTCGGAGGAACGAAACACGTGCAGAAGAGCAAAGATCGTTCTGGGGGAGGAACGGCTGGGGACAGGCTCCTGGCTGCGCGCATTCCAGGGCAGGCCGGGGATCACTCCGTGCCAGGTCCTCGGATCAGAACACCACCTTAGCCAAGGTCACTGCCTAGGGTTAAGTTAAACAGGTAAACCGCGAAGTTAAGCTTCTTGCCCTTGAGTTCTCCCTTAGGGATACAGGGCCTGAGTGACCTGGTGCGGGTGGGGGCAGGGGAGAGTCTAGAAAGGCCGCTGGTTGTGATGAATGTGGCACGGAGGAAGTGACATACGAGCTGAGCCTAGTAGTATAAGTTTAAAAAGGGGAGCGGGCGGGGGAGGGGCGGGGGGAGGGGCACCGCATTCCTGCCGGAGGTATGTGGAAAGGGCCGGTTGAGAGCCTGCGATGCAGTGCGGGGCTCGGGGACAGTGGGGCAGCCCGGCTGGAGATGGGGCTGGATGGCAACGCGGGGCTGAGCTGTGTGAAAGGACCTTACGCTTACTGCTGAGGAGTCAGCGTCCTAACCCCTTTGGAACAATCAAGAAAAGCTTCATGGAGGAGGAGCTATTTGAGCTGGGCCTTAAAGCATGAGAAAAATTTCAACAGGTGGAGATAGGGCGGGGAGGGGAGTATCTGAGGCTCAAGGAACAGCATAGCCAGGCACAGGGGCCGAAAGCATAGGGCTGGCCAAGAACACGGGAACAGCGCGTGGTCCAGTGAGCCCGCCCGCGGCGCACTTGGGGACGCGGGAACGCGTGGTGGTCACGCAGGCCCCCGCCCCACAGCACACCCGCCTGGTCAGACCCTCTCAGGCCGAGGCACCTGTTTACCTAGCTCCCAGGTGATCTTGACGGGCAATACAGTTGTTCAGCGGCGTAGGAGAGAAGGCCAAACAGGAAGGTGGGCTCTGAGTGCCAGGTAAGAATCTGCACTTGGATCGAAAGGCAATGGGAACGCCTAAAAATGGCCCTAGGAGGAGAGAGGTATTCATCAAAGCTGTGCTTAAAGATTTATGGGACAGGAGACTTTAGGATGGAAAGTTTAGGTGGGCACACAGGTAAGTAGGCTGTTAGAGTCCTCCAGGTAGAGAGTCCTACGGGCCTGAATGACAGCGGAGGCAGGAGGCGGGGCGGGACGAGAAAGGAAGGGAGGAAGGTGGATATTTGGGGGGCGGGGCAGGATCTACACGGCTCACTGGGCAACTGAAGTGGGTGGAGGGGCTGAGTCACAGGTGACTCCAGGGATCTGAGCTGGGCAGTGAGGAAAACAGGGCCTTTCAAAGAAAAGCAGAGTCAGGTGCCTTTGTGAGGAAGGCGATGTGATGAGCTGCAGAGCGCCCGTCGGGTTTCAGAGGCCAAGAACCGCCATGATTTTCATTTTGAGGGAGCGCCCACTGTGGTTAGTGGGACACAGGATGAGTGGGACACCGGGAGGCGGCAGAGGAAGGCTACGGGGCGCCCTTTATGGCCGTTTTGTCGAGGACCCCTAACAAGGTGACCTGGCGGGGTGCTCTGAGTTGAAAACGCAGGCCAGACCCTTCTCTTTCCAGGAGCTCCCCTTTTCTCGTTGGAAAAGCAGTTGATAATAAAACTTATCACCCAGTCATCTCAAGGGAGTGCTGCAGAGCGCAACCAATATACATACATAAATAAGTTTCAGGCACTCGGGGAGAACAAAGTGTGCTAGAAATGCTAAACAGTAATAAATTCAGCCACCTCCTCCGCCATGATAGTAAACAAGGTGTCTTTTTAAAAAAGCAGATGTGGTTAACCAGATACTAACTTTGAAGTTGTCTATATAGTCTCTAACAACAGGTAATTAAATCTAAACTCTTGATTTTCAAGAATCCCCTCATTAGAGAGTCTCAGAGTGGCCCCAATACCTCCATCAAACGGAGGCCCGGACCAGACAGCGATTAATCAACATGAAAATTATTTAATCATCCCCCTCCATTCTTAGTGATCAGTGTGTGACTAATTTCAGCATCCAAACCTCAGGCCATCCCCACCGCCCCCTAAGCCGAGCTCTCTGTCACACCCCTGAGGTTCCTCTCTTGGCAGAATGGTGCCATATAAAATATTCAGATCCTAGGTAGGATGTGTGCAACCTACACGGGAAAGAAGGCTGTCAGAAAAACTAAGAGGGGAAAAAAAAAAAAGAAACCAGCACTCTTAAAATGACGAAGATTGCAAATCCATTTTCAAGGACCACATCTCTAATTAAATGTTGCATGCATAGCAAATCTCTGAACAAATCCCGCCACAGTCTCCACGTCCCTAAAGAGCAGACCCGATAGGTAGTCACTCCCCCTTCTCTGTGGTAAAATCCAATTTTCACACCTGGTAAATGAAATGAGTCCACTGTGAAGCGAGGTCGGGTTGGGGTGAGCTGTTAACAGAAGGTTAGGGGCCGCGCATCATGTAACAGTGCTTCTGGGAACCTCTTCCTGAGATGTGCTCTTTTTATGCCAGTTGATACTACGTGGCCAGAAAACCTTAAGCCTCCTAGGTTACAGATGCTCAAAGCCTCTGTCAGCTGGAGTGGTTATGAATGAGCACCACAGTTGGCGGGTCACATATGTGCGAGGCCTGGCCCTGGCCTTTATCTCTTGTTTGGTAGGAAGGTTCCTTACCATTTGTGTACTTTTAGGAGATAAGCTTATACTGCATTCCTGACACACGAGAAGGGGTGATGCTACTGAAATTTACAATTGTAAAGGCGTAATACACCAGAGGAACAAAAACATACAAATCCCCAAATCCAGCCAGAATCTGTGAACTGTACAGGCCTAATCAAGAAAAACAAAGTGAACATCCACAAGGAGTCGGCAGTCTCTCTCTCTCTCTCACACATGCACACGCACATACAGACACACACACATCATTAAAGAGAACTGGAATGTGGGCTAGGAACACATCCCAGGATACATAAGAATTTGGTAAAGGTGACATCATAGATAAGTAGGAAAAGGAAGGATTACTCAAGAAATAATGTTGGAATAATCTGCTGTTTGAAAAAAAATTTAAGATCCTTGTCTCACATCATATAATAAAAAAAATAAAAAAAAAATTCCAGAGGGGTTAAAGAGATAAATATAAAAAAGAATCAGTTAAAAAAAAAAAACTAGAAGAAAACATAGATGAATATTTATCTGACCTTGGGGAGAGGAAAAGATATTCTTAGAATAAAATCAAAGGGAAAAAATAAATAAATAATTCAGGAGATTCGCCTACATAAAAATGTAAAATTCTGTATGTAAAAAAAAAAAAAAAAATCAAAGCTAAAAGGCCAACAGATCTAACGGAAACAAAATATTTCCAACAAACAGGATCTCAGCAAATATGACTGAAGTTTATATTCTTAGTGTACAGAGTCCATACAAAGCAGTCCGAAAAAAATAAATACCTGAGTTGAACTTCAACATTCCACACACACAGAAAATTAATAGGAAAAAAAAAATCACTTGAATGTTATGAAAACATTCATACTAACTGGTAATCAAAGAAATAATAAGTAAATTGCATTTTCTATGAAGGGCTGACACATGGTAAATACTTGGTAAATATTTGTCGACTTTTTCGAAGTAATGATAAGAAAATCCTAGTGTTCAAATGAGCACTCATATGCAGCTCACAGGATCAAGCAGGGGTCAGCAAACCGCGTCTGGGAAGAGCAGGCGGCACTTATTTGGGAGCTTGCAAGCCGGACAGCTTCTGTCACGACTACTCAGCTCTGGAGGGTGAGATCAGCCACGGACGATATGTAAATGAATGACCAAACATGTTATTTCTGGCAACTGAAATGTGAATTCCATAGAATGTTAATATGTCATAAAATAGTATTCTTCCCTTGTTTTTTTCCCAACCGTTTAAACATGTAAGACCATTCTTAGCTCATGAGCTGTACAAAAAGAGGCCACGGAACAGATTTGGCCCATGGGTAATAGTTTGCCCTGTCCTAGAGTCACATTTGTGGAAATCAATTTGGCACGATATATCAAGAGGCTTTCAAGAGACCATACACAGGCTTGTCAGTATTAAAATAATCAGGTACGAGTGCTTTGTAAATAAAAAATTTTAAGTATATACTCTTTTCCTTAATTGTCCTCATAATTCCCTCTCTAGAAATTATTTCTAAGGAAAAAGGCAATGTGGCAACTCAGACAGAAATTTACACAAAGAAGCATCTACACATCCAGCAGAATGGGTATGGTTATATACACCTTGGTACAATTATGCGGTGAAATATTATGTGGCCATAAATCTTTCGCAAAAAATATTTTGACGTGAAAAAAGTCCTCATGATAAAAAGTTATGTAAAAAAAAAAAGCAGGATACAAAATGTGTATATCCTTATTTTGCAAAATATATGTACATATGTTTATACAGATAGAAACCTATTTGCATAGAGGAAAGACTGATTAAACTGAATGCCGGGTTTGTGCGTGATTACTTTTTTTCTTTATTATTTTGTTCTGATTCTCCACAATGGGTAGTTATTACTTTCGTAATTAGGAAAATACATATATTTAAATATAAATATTACATTTAAAACAAACTGGAAAAAAGTCCAGAATCTGAAGTTCACGCACAACAGTCAGAGAAGGCAAACAAAAAAAAAGCCTTTTTCAAACGCAACCTCAATGTGAAATCTCGACAAAATCTGCAATGAAAAGCAGACTCGGGCAACTGAAAGTCACCAGGGTCTAAAATTCATGCAAAATCACCAGAGGAAGGAAAAAAAAAAAAAGTTCTGATCAAAAGCAGCTGAGACCTGGAATCTGTGCCTGAGCCTGCACTGAGCACATCCAGAAAAACAAGCGTGAGATTAAAGGGTTGCCTTAGGTCCTAGTGCAGTATGGCTGGGGGCACTTAGATGCACCACCCCCCCGCCCCCGCGCCCCATTCCCCAAGCAATAAACCAAAAAACAACCCTTGTCTCAAGGTTTAAAAGAACAGAACTCTACTAGGAAAGCTTGCTTCTTTTGTTTTTGTTGGTGAAGAGGTATGACTGCTCTCTCGCAGGGGGCAGCATAGACAGCCATTTACCTCTGCATGTATCTTTCAGGTGAGAGTTGACAGGGCAGTTTAAAGAAATGGAAGTTTCCTTCGAGCAAACTTCACCTCGTTCACAGTTTAGTCTAGAACCTGACCTCTACACAATCGGTGTATGGCTGTCTTTTGGGGAGTTTATTGTACGCCAGGAGATATGCTATGCCTTTATACCAACTGCTTCATTTAATTCTAATAAGCCAGTAAGAAGGACTTTTACCAGAATTATCAAAGCAATCGTCATACAAGTCAAGACATACCAGATAAGTTCTAAAGGGGTCCAATAAATTGCCCAGGGTCATGAGGTAGTAAGGGGCAGAGTTAGTTTTCAAGTCTTCTATGTCTGTGACATCAGTGGCTGAAACACTTCTTAAGCCAGATTTTTAAGGAGAGCACAATGGTACCAGCAAACACACCCGAGTTCAAGGTTCGAAATAATAGTATGAGCTGATTTTTCTCAGCCTCAGCTTTCTCACCTATAAAAATAAAAATTACGGAACCTATCTCTCAGAACTGTTGGAATTTTAGAGATAATATAAGGAAAATGACCCAGGACATAGTGAGTCCTCGATAAGTGGTTGCTATTAGGAGAACACAGCTACTAATAATTTTTTTTTTTGTTAAGTCAAAACTTGGAAAGTCTCTTCCAGGAAAACAAAGGAGAATCAGCATCAAATCAGGACTTGAGTAGATAATTTGGGAAAGGCTTTTTCCTTCCCTTCATTCCTGAGAGAGCTTTAATTCTTTGCTTTTGTATTTAAGATAAGGGGGGCATGCCGGACAGCAGGTTTGGAGATGGGGGTACTTGATGGCACATTCATGCTTTAAAAATCAAGTCTACACTCTCGGAGACCACAAACCACAATGCATTGGACTTTTCTAGAAGGGTGGGAGCAATAAACATATTCCTACAGGGAGACACAGCCTCACAGAGCCCAAGAGACCAGCCAAGGAGAATCTTCCACCCACAAAGAGGAAGGTGGTAACGTCCTTCACTTCCTCTGTGGTTTTAACCTAAACCACAACTCCTCCCTGTTAGTTATAAGTCTTTTCTTTACATACACTCAGACGCGTGTTAGCTTTCTTCCACCTAATATGTCACTCCCTTCTCTGTCATGTGGAAAAATATCATGTGCTTCTCTCCCTCCAAAGAAATCTTCTCCGGGACACAGGAGCGGTTCCGAGCTGCTCTCACAGCCCATCCATTCTGCCCATAGCTGCCTGCACGAGGGTCTGAAGGACCAGACTCCCTCCGATGCCCAGGCCTGTGGCTCGGAGGCAGAGACGAAACTTCGGAGGAAGAAACGCCCTGTACACACCACTTAGGTGAAAGAGGAAAAACGTTCTGCCCTGAACTCAGAAGATCAGCGTTTCCAGTTGGAGATAAACGGAGAAAATACAATGTCTTGTTTTAGTTTCGCTTTTTTTTTTTTTTAAAGAAAGGAGAAAGAAGAATGAATGAAAGCAGAAAAGGAGTGCAATGCTCAAGTCAAGGAAAGGAAAATCGGAAACCACCCCCCGCCCCAAGGTGGTGGGTTCAGGAAGGTGGGCAGACTGCTGTCTCCCGCTGCCGCTGTGGTTCCCGAGTTAATATTTGCCAGACTCGGCCAGCGAGTGCCGCTGGGATAATGGGCTTGCTCCACATCACGTGGTTCTCCATCTCGGCCCAGGGAAGGATTTCAACCATATCGCTCACAGCTCTCATTACTTTTGAGGAAATGATCTGCCTGAAGAAAGCAGCACAAACCATAAACACATTTACTTAAACAGGCAAAGCCGTTAGGTGTACCCCTCAACCTTAGTTGCCGACGACCAAGTCTGGAAGGGCACTTCCCAGAGTGGATCCCAGAGCCCCTTCGGGTCATGGGCTCTGACCTGGGAGGGTCACGCTCAGGTGTAACTTTCACACCTGAGCAGAAGAGCCGTCAGTTTCGAAGGAAGAATTTATGAAGTACCGCCCATGTCGACCGATATTGTCTATTCCATGTCATAACAACAACAACAACAGCAAAAAAGGATATTCTCTGCCTTTGAGAAGTCTCTAATCTTGTTAGGGAACCGATACGCCCCCAAATCAGAATTCTAAGGCTGGAATCATTTGATCCTTCCTCGCCCTTTCATCTTTTAAATTAAACAACAACGACGACGACGAACGTTGAAACCCAGGGAGGCTGAATGACCGCCTTTTGTCATTCAACTAGTAAATGAACAGAGACAGAACCCAAGTTTCCTAATTCCAAGCCTGGGTACCTTGCCCTTATGCTTCGCTTACACTTCAAAGGGAAGAGCTCGAGCAAATAACGACACAAGTTAATGTGATGCGAACCATGTGTACAGAAGTATTATGGAACGCAAATTAAAGGAATGCCAAGTCTGAACTGAATTAGTCCAGAAAGGTTTCTTGGGAGGAAGGTCTGAAGGATGTGATGGAGAGGAATGGCCGGAAATTCAACGCCCGTTCTCTGAACGCCTAGTGTGTGCAAAGCATTGGCATAGAGAGCAGGAAGCACAAGAAGACGGACGCCACATGGTCCCCGCCCTAAAAGACAGCAGGACTAACGACATTTACTAATGGTTGAAAGGAGAGTAACTGAAGTAAGGTACACAGTTGTCCCTTGGCAGGAGGAGAAAGGCAGATTCTTGGAAATATTAAAATGGCAAAGAAAAGCCGGCCAGGAGCTGGGAGGAGATGGACCGTGAGAGGGAGAACTCAAATTGTATTAGGGTTTCACGGAGAGGGAAGGTTTTCTAAATTTAAGCTGAGTAAAAGGAAAGCAATCAATTAACTTAGATGATTTGTCCGTCTTATGGAGTATAGCCTGATTCATTCAGAGCTTGATATCATGAAGACGTTAACAGAGAGAGAGAGAGAGAGAGAGAATTGGTAGAAAAACTTTGAAAGCACTGCTCCAAAGCTCATACTGGTAAAATGCCAAAGACAAAAGGGGCCTTTGAGATCAATTGGTCTAACATCTATCATGAGAAATGGAAGGATCGAGGTCCAGAGAAACAAAGCAAAAGCTTATCTTTCCACTCAGGGAAGAAAAAAGGGTTGAGCCCCAAACTAGAGCCACTTTGTTCTCTAAGCAGTGATATTTTCTAAGCCAAAAATTGAGGCGCAAAATACAAGTGCGTGGAACAGAATATTTAACATGAAGACAAAAGGTTGCTGTGGTCCTAGATGATGCTTCCGGAATGTTCCATCGCATTGGTCCTTTTGTTTGCCAGAGGCACATTTCGGAAGAGAATCACACTCTACTCAGTCATGAGCGCCTTCGACAGTCATAAAAGAAGCATCGGCATCTATTTCCATTCGAGACGAGCCCTTGGTGAAAAGAAAAGCTACCGGGACTATAGGCAAGACTCTGAAAAATAAAATGACGCGATGAAGAGCTTAAGACTATCGGTTCCCAGGGCGCCAAGTTTTCTACAGAGCCTACCATGTGCGGGGCTCAATGAATTCTAAATATAAACTATAGTAAGCTGATGATGACCTTGGCTAGTGCATGCCTTGGATATCATAAGGTACTCGTACTGCGACAATTTTAACCTGGGTTTATTTTTTTACTTGTATAAATGCAAATCCAATTATTTTAATACCATGGTTAGATCATTTCTATTTGTTCAAAAGCCAAAAAAAAAAAAATCCCAAATATTAGTATAATAACTGCAGGAAGCTTTGTGGATTATTCTTGCACTAAAATAGTCATCCAAGATATGCGTCAAGCCCTGTCCACACAAAATAACGTAATGATGTCCTTTATATAGACTTTTCTCTCTTGATGGTCCTAGATTAGCATGAATTCATCCTCACTTTCTCATCTAACTTCTCTAATGACAGAGACCGACAGTCAGTTAAATTGCTCACAGTGGCTGGAACCCATCATCTCCGCCTCATTATGCTGGTATCAGAGAGCCGTATAGCACTGTCTCCCTAAGAGTTAGTCAGAGCAGAAAAACCCAGGAAGACTCAAGACTCACACTTGATGACGTCACCATTGTCGTAAGCCAAGCAGCATGTCTCATTCATTAGTGCTATATTTCAAATTTCAATCCATTACCACGATGTTTAGTTTTGCACGAAAATAGACTTACAGAGCTTTGTGCTTTCGGTTTCTATGTGTTGAATTTCTCATTCTCACTTCCTGTCTTTGCCTACACTAGCAAGTGAGCTAATTCACCTTTATGATTCAGTGTGTGCTATGGTGTTGCATCAAGAATTATTACCTTTTAGAATGTATATATTTGCATGTGCATAGGATATCTCCAGAAAGATATATGAAAAACTGGTTATCTCTGGAGTGGCTAAAGCGAGGGACAAAGTGGAAGGGGGCCTTTTCATTTATACCCTTTTGTGAATTTTATAGTTTGTGGAAGCATCATCCACTCATTAAAAAAATGTTTAAGAAACTTTTTAATGAGTCAACAAATATCCTCGTTGAGCTTCTTAATCCCTAAATATGTTTCATCAGTGACCAAGATTAAATAGCAGTCGATTCCCAACGTTTTAAAGGCATTGAATCCACTCTGATCTAGCCTGTCTTATTCCTCCACAGTGCATCATGTGCCATATTTTTTTAAAACATCAAGCAAAATCAATTTGAAAACAAAACAAAACAAAACAAAACTCCTGAGAATTTTATGTCACCGTCCAAAATAACTGGACATTCTTGGGGTGTGTCAAAACCAAACCTGGGATTCTGAGAGTGTTAGTTACTTTTTCTAAATCTGCAGAATCCAATGATGTATGAATGCACATCTATCTGGTTTACTTTCATTTCCTAGGGTTTATCAGATCCGATGACCAATTATTTGCACATGGGCAAAGATATCTAAATTATAACACAAGGTCAAAGCATTAAAAAGGTAAATATGGTGAACGGTTAAGGGATCTTTTGCAAAACTGCAACACAGCCTTTTGAAATGAGAGGGAAGAAAATCTATTCCCCTATCCCTGCCCCAAATAGACATTCATTGTACTTGTACGACCTAGAAACTTAGTTCTGGAATTTCAAACACTCAAAACAAGAAGCGTGGTACAATGAAAAACACGCAGACTACAGAACCACACAGAGCTGAGTTTGAATCACGCAGCGTGTTAGTTGAGTGACTTCTGACAGTTCGTTGAGATCTTATTTGTTAAACACCTGCTACGCGGCTGGCACTTCGCGAGGTGCTGGGCGCTGGGCACAGAGCAGTGAAGGAGGCGACCGATGAGTTTATCATTTGGTGGGGAAGAGGGATGATAAGATTACAAGGAAGTACGTGAGGGAAAAATGACGAGGAGCCTAACCTGGTCTAGTGGTCGGAGGTGGCCTTCTGGAGGAGTGACGTTCAAGGTGAGACCTGAAGGGATGACCTTGGAGTTGACCTGGTGAAGCCACTCCCTCATCTTCAGGTTCTTGTCTGTAAAACAGGGATTGTGATAGCTACCTCAGCGGTTTTCTCTAAAGATTTGATGAGTTTCGATGTTTAAAGCATTGAGCACAACATCTGGCACATAGTAAATGCTCAATAAATGATAGCTTTTGTTATCTGTTCTTTTCGTCCAGTCTCCTTCGCGTTATATACGAGGCAGCCCTCAAAAGTATAAAACTTACCAAACGGCCTTTCGGCCAAATACTTATGTTTTTAAGTTTTTCAAGTCTTTAAGTTTTAAATCTCTTGCACACACTACACGGGAGTGGACAGATGAGCGGACCCAGTCCACATTCTCTCGGTAGGCATGCCCTCGGCTCCGGGCTGCATATTCACCATGACCATGGAGGCAGGTCCCCAGATGTCTTCTGTCACGGGGTTAACACGTTGTATATGAGTCAGATCTCAAGTCCTGGCCCCCTCCAAGGCTGTTGGGTCTCCCCATTTAATCAGACACAAGACAAATCGCGTGCTGTGGCAGAGGCGTACAAACACGCTTTAATTACAATATTGTAACACCAATTAGAGATCTATCTAATCGAGGACTCGGCACTTCCTGCTTGGATATTACTCCCATGTTGGGATAATTACTGCTAATTAAGCTTGGAACTAATTAGGCTAAATGATCTCATTTATACCAACAAAGATGACTTCTAGGAGTTCATAAGAAAAACCAGGGTGATTTTATCATTCCTGGACTCTGTGGCATTTCACAATGGAAAAAAAAAAAACAAACACCATCCCCTGCCATCGAGGTGCACAGACAGTCTGTTCCCCTGGAGTTCCGGTCCCAGATGGCAGTAGGATCTTCATTTGTCTACACGGATTCTCCTATACGGTGAAACAAATGGTGTCAGAACGCTGTCCACTCAAATCACACCGATTGCACAAGCGGCAACCGCGGCCTCGTGAAGGGGCAGCCACGAAGAGCAGTGGCAGCGGGAAAGGGTGGCCACCAAAGTCTCGTTCAGAGTCCCTTTCGCCACGTAGAGAAAGGATGTGTCTGGGGCTCAGTCAGACAGATCTGGGTCTGGGTAAATTATTTATTCCACCTAGGCCTCGGTGCTCCGTCTCTAGCTCAGGAATGATAATGACGCCATGGAGTGTTCGGGTGTGAGGGTCGATAAGATAGCACATATGGAATGAAGGGTGTACTTGGCACACAGCCCTCAGTAAGTGATAGGAATTTCTTTTTCTTCGAGGCACCTTAATACCCACTTCCGAACTGCGCCTACATCTTCCCTGTCTTGCTACTCCCTTGTGGCACAGCGCGGTGGCCGTGGAAAGAAGCACGTGGCAGGGAGTTAGGGAACCTGGTAATTTTCAGGTTCATCTCTCACTAGCTGCACGACGAGCGAGTCTGTTCTCCTTCCACGTTGACTGGTTCACGTGAATTTTCTTAACCTCTCCAGAAATACTACCCATTTTCCAGGTGAGGAAACTGAGACCTAAATAATTTCCAAAAACAAGTGAACAAAAACCCCTCACGGCTCTGAAATGACAAGGTCAAGGACTGAACCCAGGTCTCACGCCAGAGCCCTCCTTTTGCTGTAATTAGTGTATTCATTGTTATGCTGAATTGCCTTTTTTTTTTTTCGGTCCTTGCCGTCTGTAACTGAAAGAACCAGGGAAGACATCTCCAAGGTCCCTTCCGTTGCTGAGAATCTGTGTTCCTGTTCCATGGGGTGAGCCTCTCGACCTGATTCTTAGCCAGCAATACTCAATTAAGAAATCTTTACTGCGCATCGAATACACGCTCTATCCAGTCCCCTTTAAGAAATATGCCTAGTCCTGAAAATATTATCCACTGTTATCTCAAGTATCTGTTAAAAAAAGAATACGATCAGACATTTGGGGGGGCCAAAGGCCTAAACTAGGGGCAGGGGCATAAGATTAAATAAGAGAACAATAGAACTCCCGAGGATCTCAGGATTTAGAGGAGAAAAGATGAACACACACGAAATTATAATGAAACAAAATAAGTCCTCAAAGAAGTATGGACACAGCGCTGGATGGAGAAAGAAAATGCTGAATCTGGAGACATCTTTAAGGTGGAGTCAACAGATCTCGTCACTATTTGGATGTCGAAGGTAAAGGGGTGAAAGCATTCAGTGAGTTACTAGCTGGGGGAAAGGAGGCTGGATGGGAGGTGGTGTTACTGAACTAGGACGGGGAAGACAGGAAGAGATTTCATCTGTTTAGATGAAAGTGAATGTGTTTTTTTTGTGCTCCAGGGACCCATGGGAGATCAAAGTTGAGGTGTCCATGAGTAGCTGGAAATGTGTCTAGAATCCAGGAGAGAAATCAGTCGGGGGGGAGGGGTGGGGGTGGGCAAAGGGATAAGATGAGGAAGGGGAGCGAAAGGCTTTGAAAGGTTTAACCAATTTCGAGTGGCTAGGGCTTGGACGTACTCACAGAAAAAAATATGATGCGCGAAACTGTCGCTCACTCTGTCCCCTCTCTGTCCCGCTCTTGGCCACATTGCCATTGCTCACATCCTCAAGGTACATACGAGAATTTGAAAACCTGATCCCCCTAAGAAGATGACCCTGCAAAGCTCCCACCAGCCCCACCTGGTGGAGCTGCTTTCACCCAGGTCCCAAACGGCTTCGAGCTGTCAGAGGAGCTGGCCCTCGCCGGCGCACGTCTCGCGGACTCTTGCGGGGATCTGCACCATCGACACCTCGGGGCCCCCTGCAGTTCCCTCCCTGACGTGTCTTCCAGACGCCACCTTCCTCCTTCTCCCCCTCTCGCTTTCTCTCAGCTTCCTTCGCCCTTTTCATCAAGCACTGGGCCTCCCCAGAGCTGCAGCCCGAGACCTCTTTTCAAGCGGCGCGCTCTTCCCGCATGATTTTCCAGAATTTCAACTGCCGCTTATAAACAGACGGCTCTCAAACCAATATCTCTAGACACCCGTTGGCCACGAGGCTGGCGTACAGCAAGGACGCGGTCAACGTCTGTCCGCTGAAACAAACGCTCTCGCTGGATGTTTTCAACCACCGGCTCCACTAAGGCATCGGCTTCAGCGTGTCCCACAGTCTTCGGATTCAACATAAACAGAACGAATCTCCTCCTGTGGCTCATCCTTCTTTTATAACTCCTCTCCCTCCCTTTTTAAAAAAAAAAAAATTTTCAGAAAATGACACCTTTAAAACGCAGGTGCTGAAGCTGGAAGGCAGAGTCTTCCTAAACCCTTCCCGCTCTCCCTCCCTCCCACCTTGTCTTACGGATTCGACCTCCGAGACATTTGAAACAGGCCCCTTCTTCCCCCTTCCCACTGCCACCTCTCTCGGTATCTCCGTCCGGCCTAGCCCTATTCCAAAGTACTGTCACAATCGTACAGGATAAAGTTCACATTCCTTGTCAGGGGACGGTCCCTTTCTCTTCCGGCCCCTTGCTCACTTCCTTCTACTCTCTCCGAAAATGTTTCTTTTCAAGAAAACAACTATTTACTAGGAAGACTTGTTCTCAAATAGCGGTATGACTTTGCACATTCTGTTCCCTGTTCCCGGGCGCCTTTCCTCCACTCGCCTCCCCCCACCCGCCCCGTTCGTTCACCCAGAAGACCCTTAGACGTGCAAAGCCCAGTCTACGACGTGTCTCCTTCCTCTGCTTCCCCCGGCTGTCTGGTGTCCACCTTCCCTCCTCCAGGCTTCTGGTAAGAATTCTCGCCACGTTATATTGGACTGTTTATTAGTCACTACTTAACAGAGTTTGTTTCCTGAAGGGAAGACATTTCTCTTATGGTTCTTAGGGACCCCTGTCATCTGGTACAGTGGTGGGTACTCAGGGAATGACTGAATAAATAAATATAAATAGATGAACGAGAACGGTGGGAGAAATGAGACAGACACACAAAAAAGCCACGGAGAAAAATGTAAGCACGTGCACGACGATGCCTATAAAGAAACGGCACCTTCTCTCAGAATGCCCCCTGCTAGGGCCTGGAGAGAAGGTGGCCTTTCTTCAAAGATGTCCTCAAGTCTGATTACGTCACTTCCTACGTCTTTTAGAAGGGTCTGTGGGAAAGAGAGGAGCAGGTAACAGAAGATCGCTAATAGGCCTCTTGAATTTGTCTTCCTCTTGCATCCCATCACTTTCTATATTTAAAAAAATAAGTAAACGGTTCCCCCTCAGATGGGTGTATAGAAAGCACAAACTATTCATTTTTGTTCTGATTGCATCCAAGTGAAGTGACTGAGAAATTGGTTTGTTTTGCTTTTTTTTTTTTTTTCCCAACAACCTCTCTGGTTAAGCATTGCCCAGGCGAAATGTAATGAAAGGAGAGATTTAAGCGTTTAGAAGCTGAGACAAATGATACACTGTGATTCCTTACAATTCTGAAACTTTGCGATCCTACGAAGCCCCCAGCATTCTGGATTGTGTCGACTGTGTCCGTCAGCAGAACATTTGTTAGGAAGAATTTGCTCTCTTAGGTTTTAAAGCCCTTCAAGACTGTGGAACACATCTCTTATGAGCTCATCTGACCACAGTTTTGCCTTAAAGCACTTCCATCCTAGGACAGAACCCTACTGGGAGAAGTAACATGGCTAGAACTTTCTTGGGAAGAGTGGGTAGCTTGGACTTCTAAAAAGATAAGGTGCTGGCTACAGAGGTGGGTGGGATCGTGAACTATTTAAAGATTGGTATTCAAGGGCCTCCATGAGGAGACACCATGCTTTGTTCAAGGAGAGGGTGTGGGGTTCGCTCGTGTCTGTGCAAGTGAGTTGCAGGGCAGTGTGCCTGCATTTGAAAGTATAATTATTAGAGCTGAAAAAGAAGATAAAATTTGAAATAGATAGGAGGCAGTCGAAGGGGAAGGGCAGTCAGACCTGCTGGGTCACTAGGAATGGCGCCCTCATAGCAGATAAAGGGATCTGTACATTGGGAGGCGGGAGAGATCAGTTTCTGAGATTGAGGTGGGGGTGGGGGTCTTAGGACAAGGACAGAGCTAAGCTCCATGATGCAGGAACACTCCTTGCTTTCACTTCTCATGGTCTCATTATTTCCTCATAGAATTTCTTTCAACAGAGTTAGACATTATTTCCCACTGAGGGTCAGCTACATGCCAGGTTTGACGCTTTAAAAATATATTGATTTTTGTACCATTAATTGTTGAGTATATCTAGTGTTTTTAAGTGAAGTATTTTCTCCCGGCTTTTACTTGACTCAAAAAAAAAAAAAAAAAAAAAAAAGGAATGAGTTCCATTTTGTTTTTCCCTCTTAAATTTCCCTTAGGCAGATACCAAGTATGTGTGAAATGTCAACTCAGTTAAAATATATTGGAAATAAGTTATTTATGATTGTGAAAAGCAGGCCAGAATAGAATTCTCTTCTTAAACTTGATAGGAATATGTCAAGGAAATTTTTTAAGTCTCTTCTGAAAAACTTAGCTTGATTTCCTAGCTTCTGTACATGAATTCACTCTTACAAGAAATCACTATCAGATAAAGATGTGGTACATAGAGACAACGGAATATTACTCAGCTGTAAAAAAGAATGCAATTTTACCATTTGCCATGACATGGGTGGACCTAGAAGGTTTTATGCTAAGTAAAAGAAGTCAGAGAAAGACAAGTACCACATGATGTCAATTATACGTGAAATCTAAATAAACGAACAAACGAAACAGAAACAAACTCATGGATAGAGAGAACACTGGGAAACATAGTCGATCATATCGTAATAACTATGTATGGTGTCTGGTGAGTGCCAGACTTATTGGGGGGTCACTTTGTAAGGTAGACGACTGTCTAACCACTAAGCTGTACACCTGAAACTAATATAATATTGAATGTCAACTGTAATTGACAAAAAAATGTTTAATTTTCTTTAATAAAAAAAGAAATCATCACCAAAACCAATGGATTTGTCAAATCCACTTGTTGGAGGGGTGTGCGTATATGTGTGAGAGAGGACGGAAGGTTTTAGAAAACAAGAGAGAAAAAAAGAATACAACATCACTTCATTAAGTCAGATAAAACCGCTAACAGATAGCGTTAGTGTTGGAGTGAACTCCGTTCCCCACGTTGAAAGAGGCCCCTTCTCCCTCCTCACCACCCAGACTCTCTCCCACAGGGTCCAATTCAACGTTTCTTTTGTAGCTTCCATACCAGATAGGTCAATAAAAGATGCCTGATGCAATAACCTCACACATCCAGAATCATTCTATGATTAGTTTCCACCTCGCGTCCCCCCTGTTCCAGCCACATGGGACACCATAGACATACAGAAACATGCGCGGTTAGGCCTAAACCTCTCCACAGAAGACAAAAGCCGATGAAGCTTTAGCTTCGAGGCCTCTCTCTTTCACAGGCCTCCTCCAAGATCCTGTACCTAAATATTTTTGAATATTCTTTATCAGGAAATTTCCCTGAATTGAATCAGCTTCAGGCGCCACAAAACGTGGACCCACCTCTGCCTGTACATGTATGTTTTTCTCAGGTACCCAGCTAGCCCCCTTCCCAGCGATGCCCCAACGGCCACTTGACCTGAAGAGCGGACCCCTTGCTTGGTCGGTCCACACACACACACACACAGAGCAAGGGCGACCACGCAGCTCAGAGTTTCTGGCTCACTTCCTACTTCGAATGTACCCTGTTGTCCTAGAAATGCTTTTATATCAACCAGATCCTTCGTCTTGATGACAAGTTTTAAAAATATGCCGCCACCCCCCACCTATACCTTTCCAATGGTAAATAGATTGGGCCCTTGATTGTAGGTTCTCAATGAAGATTCATCAAAGGGAAAAGAATTTTCAAAACCAGTAATCTAGGGTCCTCTCAACGTGGGAGTTGCAAGTGTTGACCTGGCTACCTAGGAAAGGCGAGAGGATGGGATGGGGTCGGCGGAGCTGGAAGGAAGGCACAAGGTCAAGGTCAACACCGGCACCTACGATGTACAAGAGCTGTGAGCGCTTTGCATCCATATTGCATATAACTCTGGGAACAACAACTCCCCCTGGCAGTGGGCTGAAAGATCCAAAATTTCATGAGTTAAATGAGTGGAAAGAGAAAGTGAAGCCAATCGCCCGGAATCGGAGCTTGTCCAGGGAAGTTATTCGAAAGTCTGAATCCCCGAACACTCTGGTTCTCATGGCAGCCAGCCTTCCAGGGCATCTGTGACCTAACAGAGACAGCCGTGGGAGCGTGTGCTCTCCAGCTTCCCGCAAATATCGTCACCGAGCGGGCTCGCCAGCAGCACTGGCCTATCCGGAGAAGGGTGGGGGGTGACAGGAGCAAGCGACTTGTAAATTCTGTCTCGGGCATGTTTTCTTCTGCAATGGTTGGTGTTGGCAGGTGGAACATAAACCTACTCTCACTCACGTGTTCACAGTCACACTGTGGAAGGGACAGGGGCAGAGAGATCCCACTTCTGTGGGCTTAAATCTTCTCGTGTATAGAATTAGGAAGTCGGAACAGACGATGGCTAGCGTTCTGTCGAGTCTTGATATTCTACCATGAGGTTTTTGGCAAGTCCATCCATCGGGTCTCAATTTTCTCAACTAAAGAACAACTAGCTTGGTTTTACTGTGGCTATAGCGTTATAAGAAAGCACGGAGATGCAGAACTCAAGAAAATCAACGGCAGGGCTGTCCAATGGAACGTCTCACAAAGACAGAAATGTCCTCGACCTGTGCTGTCCCCTACGGTGCATGTAGCTACTGAGTACTTGAGGCGAGGCTAGTATGATGGAAGGACTGCATTTTTAATCTTATTTAATTTTAATTCATTTAAATGACCACATGTGGATATTGGCTACCCCTATCGAAGAGGGCAGAGAGCAACTTCATTTAAAATAGAACTTTAAGTATAAAGATAAAAGAATAAGTGAGTCGTTTGAGAATTGTCTCAGCAGAAGAATAAAGGGAGGCATGGGTTTAACTCTGGTGACTACGAACAGAACATTATTATTGTTTTAGACCTTCTAAAAAGAAGGATAGACTCTCATTTTGCAATGATGGCGCTGATAAGAATACCTCACAACTATACATTATTTTATGCTCTCCAAAGTTCTTTGGTGGCTATCACTTGAGCCTCACCACAAGCCTGTGATGGGGAAGACAAGTAACAGTACCTCCTCCTCAGATGAGGACGCTGAGACCCCAGTGCTGGCCCAGCGTCCCAGACTTCAAACAGTAACGAAGGAGTAATTTAAAGCAACCATTTCACACTTCATTTCTCCAGTTCCTTTCACGGACGGTGCAAGCTCTGATCGGTGCAACCTCTGATCTTCATCACAGAAGTGGTAACAAATTACACAATACTCCTAAACACGACGAGAATGGCAAAGAGGAGGAAAAGCAAGGGACTCGATACTCCACCAGCGAGATAACCAAACGCCCAAAGAATCGAGAGTTAGTTGTATCTCTTATGAGAAAAAGAAAGCAATGAAAAAGGAAGTCCTACTACGTGCCAGCTGTGTTACGGACACAATTCTGCGAGCCGGTATTCTCGGCAGCGTTTTCTTATTGAGAGAGATACTAGTCTGAGATCACACACCTATCGGGGGCACAACTGGAGTTCTGTTCTACAGATCCTGGCTGTTCCCCAAAGTCACATTCGGGTTCAAAGGAAGATAAGATCCCCACCCACTTTCCACCCGCCCCCCCCCTTCCCCCGAACTCTCCCCCACACAGACCTCATCACAGAGGACACTGTGAAGCGGTTAAGCGTGCAGGCTTGGGAGTCACTCGGCCTGAATTTGAACTTCAGATCTGGCATTGTGCAGTGGGGTCTCATGTTTCCTCAAATGCAAAATTGGGGGATTTTTTTGACCCGCTTTACAAAGTTTTGAGGTGGATTAAGTGAGAAAATGTATGGAAACACCAAGGACAGTGCCTGGTACAAGTGCTTAGTGAAAAGTAGTTGTGAATATTTTACATTATTATTAAGGCACTGCAGGCCTTGTGGGCAGCTCTAGGACAGGAATTCCAAAACTCCTTTATAGAGGAAGGATTCGCTAACGCCCACCAAAGAAGACACTCTCTGGAGGACAAAGGACACTCGCTTGGACTCTGTAGGTTAAGCTGAGGGCTGTGGCTGAGGCAGAAGCAACCGATGCCATTGCTCAAAAACGCCCAGGAGCTGCTTTTCATCTCCCGTAAGACAGGTGCCACATACCCCGGTCCTTGTTGGCCGTCTCTACCTGACTGTGACACCTGCGTGAAAAGCCAGCATTCCTCAAAGAGAAACCATTCATTCATTTATTCATTCTTTCGACAACAGCTGACATGCGCTAGGCCTGGTTCTAATAATCCGTTATGAACGAGACACACTCTTAAATTTCACTTTTGATAGAGGGAAACGGACACAAAATAAGCAAATTAAGTTGATTTCAGATTATGGTTAAGTGCTGTAAAGAATTAAAAGCAGGATGACGTGATTAAGAGTGTCTGCGGGCGAAGGGCATCGTCATTGGTTATTATGATCTCTGAGGAGATGACACTTAAGCGGAGACCTGACCAACAAGAAAAGGCCAGTCACATGACGGCAGAGTGTTCTGGGCAGAAGGTACAGCAAACGCAAAGGCCCTGAGGTAGAAATGAAGTTGGTGCATTGGAGAGACCGAAAGGCCCATGGGGCTCCGGGAGAGTGATAAGGGAAGAGGTTCGGGCAGACCAGGGCCCAGATCCTGTAGAGGTGATGCCGGGCCATGGTAAGGAGTTTGGGTTTTATTCTAAATGCAGTGGAATGGCATTTAGAGATTACTAAGCAAGGGAAGCAATGAAATCTGATTTGCCTTTTAAAAAGATTATTCCTAATCCTGCCATCCCCTCGCCCAAGCACACAAGTGCACTTACCCATTTTCCCGTAAGAGCCTCGTCCTTTTGCCACTACCTGTCATGTGTGAGTCTCTCCCCGCCTCCCCCCGCCCCCCACTCCCCACCCCAGCATATCTGCTGCCAAATCCTATCACGTCTGCCTCTGGTGCTTCCAAAGTTCAGCCCTCCCTTTGCATTTCCACGGCCATCGCCCTAATCCGGGTCCTCAGCCCTTCTCACAGGAGCCCCGTAGCTCTCCAACTGGCCTTCCAGGCTCTCGTCTGACCCTTCCGCCCCACATACCCCTGGAGGTAAATGCTCCAAAAGTAAAGCTCTGCCTATGTCGCTTTGAGGCTCAAGAACCTTCCATGGCTCCCCACTGCCCAAGAGACCAAATGACAGGTTCTCTAAGCCCAGCGTTGGGGTCCCCCGCCACGCATCCTCAGGTGCTGTTCCTTCAGACCCGCCTCCACCCATCCTACGCTTGGGCCGCATGGTCTCCTCGCTCTTCCCCGACCTTGCCTGGCTGTCGTTTACACTCTTTCCTGGGTCTGAACTGATGCTCAGTCCCCGGGCTTGAAGGACACCATCTCCACGATGCTTTTTCTGCTCTTTCTGACTAGACGTGAACCCCCCCGCCATAGGACTGTGTCCGAACCTCTTTAAAGCATTTATTATATTTTTCTTTGTATTCCAGTCATCTGTGTGCATGTCCTACTCTCTACTAAATTATTAGTTCCTTGAGGATGATGACGAATCTTATTTTTCATGCTTGTTAGTCCCTAGCAGAGAACGGAAGGTGCTTGATAAATAGTTGTTGAACGTATAAATGAATGAATAGATAATTAGATCTAAAATTCATCTTTAGGCGGCATTGCTCGATAAGATGATTTTAGAAAATTATGAATAATCATAAGAGGGACTAAGAAGGGTCTAGCCCTTTAATCTTCACCATGGCATTTAAGGGCTCCCAGGAAACACAAATAAGCATGGAAATAGGTTGCCATTGTTTTACGTGGAATGGATGTCAGAAAAAGTCACTTGGGAGTTGCTGAAAATCACGTACTGTGCTATCAGCGCCCTAGACAGATACCACGTCTGTGGCTCCCACTCCCCACAGCCCTTCCGTCCCTGAGGTGGGTTTATGGGGAATAATGTAGAACCGTTTCCCTTAGCAATTAATTTTGAGTTGAGCAGTTCCTTTTCAGAAAAAAAAAAAAAAAGATAAAAGTTTCAGCTAATTCCCTAATTCTTCTCTGTATTATATTAGCAGTCCAGAAAGACGGTATTAATGCCTTGGGGTTTACCTCAATCAATTTATCTGAGGTCCATTTATCTGAGGTGACTTCTTTGGAAGAAAAGTACTGAACGAACTTCCTCCTGGAGCAAAGGCTTCTATTTATGTGGAAAGTGGGTACGACATTCGCTGGAGAAGCACCGCGGTCTCTCTTCACTCACTGTCTTTCGCTACATGCACTGACCTGGGCTCTCCTTATGAAACAGAGTAACTGGATGTCCCCGTTGCTATTCAAATTATCCATATTGGCAGTACATTGTTTAGTTGCAAACCATCTGTTATTAATTATGTCTGAGAGTCATGAGGTGCTCGTGCAGTAATGGCGTCTTGTTTGTGTGACGTCTTAATAGTTAAAAAGACTCCTCCTGGAAGATTAAGAGATCCAGCAGAGATCGGTCCCCCAGGGAGAGACACGCTGCCGTGGATGCTTCCTCGGTGTGTGGCTTGTCTCGCCCTGGGCTGTCACGCCTCAGGATTCCCACCCCTGCTGGCACACCTGCTTGCCTGGGTACCAGTTGTGGTTCGAGTAAGCAGGGGTGGGTCCCCCATCTCTTAAGTTGTTTTTCTTTCCCTTTCTTTGTTAACTTGCAATAGTAATTTATTCTGAAAGATGAAGTCCTCATAGCATGTCCAGAGGAGGGAGTGAAAGCAAGGCTTTCTCACTCTGGTTGGGGGTGGGGGAAGGGAAGGAGGGAGGGAGAGAGAGAGAGGAGAGACTTTATGACCAAGAGTTTAGGTAACTAGCTTTTACCAGCTTCTAAAAATTTCAATTTTCTCTGGACCTAGGTCCTGGCCTTTAGGATCAACTACTGTCCCATTGCCCAGAGGGTCCAGGAGAGACACGTCTTTTTCAAACACTACTTTTGTATCTGCATCTAAGAGAGGTCGCGGGAAGGTAAGGGTGTGCATCCCAGCCTTAAAAAGGAATGTGGTACCCACTCTCTTGCCCCCGGTTCTCATGGTTCTTGGGGGAGGGGGGAGGGAGGAAGGGAGCCCACTTCCCCTACGACATTTGAGGTCACAGAGCTCTCCTGCACTTCAGGCAAATGAGGTAAAAACACCATCTCTGGATTTCAGCAAAGTAATTCACAACGGGTACAGCATGGTAGAGGAGAGGGGATGTGACAACTGGGGTGCAGATCCTGGTTCTGCTTCTAATGAGCAGGTAGCCTGAGCAGGTCATCTGAGGCTCGGTTTGCCTGACTATGGAATGGGAATGATAATACCTGGCACGGGAGTCTGTGCCCAGGTTGAATGCGACGGCATATGTAGAGCCCCCGATATTCTTGTAGGCAAAATAGAGAAATAGGGGGGTTTGACAGAAGAATTTGGTGGACTGATAACCGAACAACTAAAAGATTTCTTTTGACCTCCCAAAGAGCTCTGTCTTTGGCCCCGTCCTGCTTAATTTGTACAGCAATGACTTCGTTAAAGGGATAGAAAACATTTTTTTAATCTCATTCGTGGATGTTACAGAATCGGTAGAGATGACCATCAAATGGAAAAAAAAAAACATAAAAAACCCTCAAAAATCTCAATTCTAACAAAATAAATGTTAAAGTCCACGTTGCCTACATAGCAGCACGCGTTTTGTTTTGTTTTGTTTTAAAAAAAGAAAAAAAAAAAGAAGGAATTGAGCAGGAGAGTAAAGAAGCAGGGGCAGAAGGATGGGGTGCTGGAGAAAGCGAATGCGCTCTCCCCGGTTTCATCAAGAGAAATTCAGCGCCTAAAGCGAGGGGATCGATAGCCCTGTGTTCCACGCGGGGCAAAGTCGATTTCGAATACCTCTCTTTAAAAGGAATACGGACAAACTCAAGTGCATTCCGTTTGGCGGCCAGACAGACAGGTGTCTATACCATGTCCTATAAGGAACTGAGAATGTTCAACTTGGAGAAAAGAAGTCTTGGAGGGATCCTAATAGTTGTTTACAAACATGGCAGGGGCCACGTGGTGTTAAGACAGAGAGACCAACTCTATGTGTCTCCACAGATGGGACCAGAACGTGCGACCAGGGGAAAGTGAAGCTCACACACAACAGGTGCGTGGAGCTGCCCGTGGCCCGGAGTGGCCCAGTCCTGCGTGTGCTTCTCCAAAGCCACACGGCTCCTTGGGGGAGAGTTATCATCAGGGGTTCAAGCACCAGACAGAGACCCGACCAGAGGAACTCAGATTCTCCTTCTGCCCTTAGGAGTCCATGGCTGTCACTGACTCCAGTGTCACAGGAAAGGTCTTTGGGAGATGAGTCCAAGGGTAAATGCTTTTAGTAGAATCCAGGGTTATTATTATTTATTTTTTTTAAATCTCTGCGTCCTGAGCAAGCACTGATTTCAATCAGCAGCATAGTCGTATGGAAAGGGCCCTGGATTTGGAGAGAGAATAATTTGGGTCACACTCCAGCTCTCAGACTGACCTGCTATTTGGTTTTAGGCAAATTACTTGACTTCTCTGAGCCTCACTTTCTCCATCCGGCGAAATTAATATTTAGTTTAAGGGTTTGGGGGAGATTAAATGAGATACCATATCTCATTGATTCTAGATGCCTATTTTTCACATTTTAATAGCTCTGAAATCAAGGTGAATTTTAACATTGGTGGCGTGCCATAGTTTAACTGGGAGTGGATTTTTTTCCATAGTGGCCCATAATGTAACGTGGGTCTTACAAAAATCAATTGCGACTTATATTCAAAGGAATATGTTAACATATAGTAAACAATTAGCATAATGCGTACACACGATGAGGGCTTAATACCATGTTAATACTATTTCATTCTTCCTTTTCTAGACAACAGCTTCATATCCTCTCGAGGAACTAGGAGGTCCTCAAGAATTCATCATTAAACTGGCCTACGGATTCTTAATATGGAAAATGAATGAGAAGGTTCACAGCAGATGCTATGGAGGGCTATTTCTATTCTACACACGCATACACACACACATTATGTATACACATATGTGTACGTATGTACATATGTATATTCCTTCCCATCCCATTTTCTGTGGTCATGTAAACGTTCTGTAATTTTCTAACTCTGCTTGCTCAGTATATTTTGGCCCAAACATTTCTCGAGCACACGGCTAAATGTTTTTGCCTGCTTTATCTTAGGAGAGAGGACATCCCTGCCATCACCAGTTCGCTACCCTCCGCTCTCAAACCAATCGGCTGCCGCAGAATGTCTTTGTCAAGTCTCATCTCCTTCAGGTCTGCCTTCTTTCCTCTTCTGGTGCTCCATTCAAGATTCTTTACTTTGTCACAAGACGCACATCATAAACTCAGCCCTGCAAGGATATATGAGTGAGGGAAAATTTTCTTGACCTGGCTGGTCCTGAACACAATCAGCGGAGAGGCTTTTTGTAGTCAGATATAATGGTTGTTAAGTGTGGATTTTTTTTCCCTCTTGTAAGAACATATCTAATCCTTTATAAAATGTCATCAAGCGCGTTGTCTCGCTGTTGTTTTGTGTTAGTGAGTTGCCCGGGTTAATTACCTATTACACAAAATCTACTTCTTCGTAGTTGCCTTACATTTAACTATTGAATGGTATACGTCATCTTATCTTGCAGCAATATTAGAAATGCGTTTGCTAACTCTTTCTCTCTCTCTCCCTAATCCGACTTTTGGATTGTCACTCAGGACCAGAAGATGTACAGTGGTAAACTCCAGTTTTGTGTTTTTGGTGGGTCAGTTAGTCAATGTTTATTGAGGGCCACTGTCACTGTGCTAGATTCTGGGACTAACTAAAAAGATAAAAGTTAAACCTTGGAGGCATTTATCTTCTAGGCTAGACATGGAACAGAAGCATACTGAGCAGGGGCTCTCTTAAGTGACCAGACACTTACTGATTAACCTGCGGTCTCCAACCCCTCTGTAAATGTGAAGACACAAGGCCCATGACATGCTGAGTGATCACAGCTAGTAGTGGCTCCTCCAGGATGCCTGCCCTCTGCAGCTCAACCGGCGCTGCTGTCTGCTCACCAGAAGTCAGTGCGTTTGTTCCCAAATCTATTGATGCTAATTCTTCCTATCTCTAGAATTACGCAATTTAAGTAAACTTAAGGTAATGAAATATGAGTGCAAAAGAGATCAGCTGTCTCTACAAGATCGAAGTTGAACGCTTAGAAAAGGCACATTAAATGTGAATCAGTAAAAAAAAAAAAAATCTGTACTGTCAGCCTAGGCGTGGGGGAGCCAACAGTGAAACACCGTTAAATCTAGAAAAATCTGATTGCCCCACAAAACTTTAAGATCTTGCTCCACTTCAAAGAAACCAAGACAGAATCATTGCGAAAACCTCAGAGGTGTGGCTTGTACAAGAAATAAGACACAGAACGCTCACGGGAGGCCCTACACTCCAAAAACAAGGGCTTGGCCCTATACCAAAACCTTGAGGGATGTTTTAAGTTGAAATAAAGGATTAAGGTATGATTCCATCATTTCATATGATTCCTGCTTTAACCCAACTTGTTCAGCTAAATCACCAGCTAGTAATTGAATAGGGTATAAGGGTTTCTACTGTTAACATAATAATGTGTTAAGAGATACAGAGTACTAAGGCAGACAAGATGCCTTCTCCTAGGGGAAGAGAGGGCTTAGCACAGGCACCAGGGTGAAGGTGAGTCCTGAGCTGTGTGCGGAAGGATAAGTAGGAGTTCCTGGAGAAATAAGGAAAGGCAGCCACTCCCCAGGAGAGGGATCGGTACAGTCACACAAGTCAGTTTCCTAGATTTTGTAAATCAGTTCCGAGGCAAGATAGTATAGGGTTGACTCTTTATTCTGCCATTACTACGTGTCCGGAAGAAAGCTATCTGTCTGTAGCTCAGTGTCTGAATCTGGAAGATGACGGCAACTGCATCTCAAAGGCTGTCGTGAAAATTACGGGAGATGACTTTTAGACAACCATGCATTAACAAAAACATATGCAAATCAGAATCTTAAGGCTTTCCGGGAGCAAGGGAATAGGCACATCACAGATGATTCTGGAGAGGAAGGAAATGTTGCACACCTCTTCTAAAAATCTCCTGCCATGAGCATAAGCAGTAGAAGATTCAAGAGGAGGGAAGGTGTGGTGTAAGCCCGCAGGTGCTGGGAGCATGTCCGCTCCTGAGACGGGGGAGCCCAATGGAAGGCAGGCGCTCTTACCCACCAGCAGTCATCATCATCCATCACAGCTCACCAAACACTTCCAATTAGCCCAGTTAGTTCTGCCAACGGACCCGTAAAATAAATATCACTATTATCTCCATTTTACAGATGACGGAACTGGGTCTCACAGAAGTTAAGCATATCACTCTGGGTCGAACAGGTGATAATCCAAGAGTAGGGTACAGAACACTGCTCACCTCATTCCAAATTCTGTGTGTTCCCCAACACCCCGGGCTGCCTTTCTCATGGGCCATTTAGCCCACAAACCCTAGGCTGTGGTGTCTTGTTCATCTGCTAAAACTTTCCATAGGACGGGACGCTACGACTAATAGCTAAAATGAAGGTCGGAGATTATCGGGGATTTCAATTATCCTGCCTATCTCTGACCTCCATTACCAAGGATAATCAGAAGCCAGCTCTAGCAATTTTCTGGAACTTTCATTAATTTTAAATAAATTTATACAATGTCATTTCTCCCCCCCACACACACACCGCCCCTTTATCCAAATTAAAATGTCCTTGTCTTTTCAGTTCCTCATTATAGGCAAATCCCTCGTATGTCTTAGAGACAGTCGGTTGTTTTTCTCTGAGTCCTTTGCGTTTCTGCTTTGTTTTCTCTGAAACGAGAGGATCCAATGCCGAATTCCGATTTGAAGGTGAAGTCATAACATCAATGTATATCATTAAAATGTTTTATTGTAATTACAGAAATAGTCAATGCCAAATTATGCGCACTCTATTATTTTCTGCATTATTCGTTATCCCATTCTCAAAGTTAATACAGCCTATTATATCTCATTCATTCTCCCCGACGGCCGTTGCACAGCGAGCAGCTGTCTCTATTGAGGATTCCACAATGAATCCGAGATCTCTTTCCTGGGCACTTACACGTAGAGTAATTCAGAGCCCATCAGTGAGTATGAGCTGTTTCAATTGTTCCTCCCAGCGTACATTAGCTTGCACTTGTCCACATACAATTTCAAAGAATCATAGATATTAGAGATGGAAAAGACCGGTTCGTTTCTCGAGCCTGCCCGCTCTGCCAGCAAAAGCACCGAAGGAAGTAATTCGATCAGTTCATGCTATTTTAATTACGCTTATTAATAATAATTACAATTACCGTTTATAGTATGTGGTTTCTTTCATCCTAAAATCAGTTAAGACACTTTTTTTTTTTTTAAAGCAACATTTATTTTCCAAAAGGGAGCTGGGGGCTCAGGCAGCAATACTCTCATACCCGAAGCCAGTCCAGTGAAGCCAAGAATTCAATTCGGTTTAATTCAATGAACATCTCTGAACAGGAAATGCTTGGAAGGCAGGAACCCTGTCTGGTGTGAGAAACTGAAGACATACCCTCTCGTTTATCACCTATTGAGGGGTTTGAGATCGTGAACACAGACAGCTATCACGATCATCCCAAGCACAGTACCAGAGAGCGTGTAGCAAGAACACGTTGGTTTTCTTTGAAACGAGAGGACCCAGTGCCAAATTCTGACTCTGAGGTGAAGTCGTAACATCAATGTATACCATTAGAATGTTTTATTATAATTACAGAAATAATCAATGCCAAATCATGGGGCTAGATCCGGGAATTAAGAAAGACTTTGTGAGGCAAGTGACATTTGAGCGAGGCCTTGGAGAAAAGATAAGCATAATGTCCAGTAATGGAGTTTGGGAAAGGGGAACTTGAGCAGAGAACCAAACAAAACGAAACGAGAGAGATCGTAGCTGGATGTCCACCTTACAGTGTTCAGATGAGTAAGGACACCCTCACTGTAGGTGGACGCAGTCCACATGCAGAAGATGTCTGCTTGGCTGTGGGAACTCAGTTTAACTAACAATCTGAAATAACAACCAGAACTCACAGACTACTAATCACGAATATACTTACGGGGACAAGACAGAGTGTTTTAAAGTAGGACTGTCTCAAAAAAAAAAATTCAGAAAGCCTGGGATTGTATAGAAAGAAAACTGGTAATTCCCAACTACAGACTAAAATCTCCGTTCAAAGTGTAGATGGATAAATGACCCACCTGCCAGCACCTCAGTACAACCTGACACCACACGATGCAGCCGAGAACTGACGCCGCTGTGCCATGTGGCCACCTGTGGGATTTGGAGGCCCTGCTGCATCGTCGGACCACTGTAGACCCCCAACTTACAATGCACAGAACAGAAGATTCCATTTTGTGTTCCCTTCAATAGACATATGTGTAAGTGTGGACCAGGAAACTGCCAAGACGTGGTTATGCTTAATAAGAGTAGATATTTCTTCACTTTTAGTCAAATAACCTAACCTTCGAAATACTATTATCTGTCATACATTACTGCAGTAGTTAGCTACGTTATACCACCCCTTATTAAACCATTGGTGTGAGGACAAAGGAAACTAGAAGGATTTCTAGTACTTTTATATCTATCCCCTCAAAGAGCATCCAAGTGTCATCTCCTAGATGGAGCCTTCCCCAGTCCCTTCTGCCTCCTCCGTTCTTTGATTCACTGTGATACGCTTTACAATGAGCAGTGTGAGCTTCTATCTCCCTCTACCAGAATGAAAGCACCCGAGAGGCAGGCATGCAGCCTTCCTCATTCACTTCCCAATGCCAAGCTCGTTTTCAATTGTCGGACACACACCAGACATTCAACACGTTTGTCGAATCGTTGCCTCAGGTCCGAGAGACCTTATTTTCACATACCTTAATTATTTTAATTTTTTTTCTTCGTACCCTTTCCGAAATTTGCCCTTGTCTGTCTAATCATGGCACCCAGAGGCGGATGCATCATAAACGTGTGCGTGCCTATTACTAACCTTCATTCGATCGGCCTTAAACAAAACCCGAATCTTGACTCAGTCCCATTCATTCTCATCAGATACGTGACTCTGGGAAACTCTGGAATCAGACTGACCTGCGTTCAGATAGACTTACACGCGAACTCTGATGGTCACTTACTGGTGGCATGACTTTGGGCAAGTTAAACTCTCTAGTCCTCAGTTTCCCCAACTATGTGATGAAGACATTAATAGCACCTGTCTTGGGTAAAATCAGCCAACACGTGACAGGGTTTAGCTCAGTGCTTTGCACATAGCAACTACAACTTGAGTATTATAACTGTATCCTATTCGTAAAGTAGAAATAACAATATAAGTCCTTCAGGAATATTATGAGGCATAAATGATACAACGAGCAAGATTTTACCCAACGCACAGGTTAAGTCACTATTTCTTTCCTTCCTGTGTGCTAGAATAATTGCTACAATTGACCCGAGGACCTACTACCTCCTAGGGAAAGTGTACCAGTCAGTTTAAATACATTACGCCATCCAAGCTAATTATTATAATAAGCTATTGGAATAACCATCATTATCCCTATCTTACAGATGAGTAAATTGAGTTTCAGAGATCATAAATAACCAGCCCGAAGTCACATCGCTAGTTTGGTTCCGGGAAGAAAGTATAGGCAGAAGCTCCCTAAGAAGCTTAGTATCCCTACTTCACCCTGGTTTCCAATTCCAGCATTTCGCTTGCTTTGGAAACCAGCCTCTGGGACCCATGTCAATACACTGTCGCTTTCACCACACACCTACTTTTGCTTTTTTAATAAAGGCAGGAAATGATGTCACTCAACAAAGAACTGACTCCAATACACAACCCCCTTCCAATTTCTTTCCTGGTTAGAAATTTGCTACTTGTTCCCATGGTCTTATCTCAGTTATACTAACTGTCATCCACAAAACAAGTTTAATTTTTAATAGTCTGGTTATCCTTAATCTCTCAGACTTCCATAATAAACTTATATTGGATATGACAAATGCAAACGGAAGAGAAGATGGTTCTACCAAATACACATGGGAGAGAGGATGATCTATCACAGTTTCTATGAAAAGACAATCCGGTCTCATACCAAGTGACAACCCCCTTTCCTTTGCCACAGCAAACTGGACTAGAGTTGTGCTTCTGACCCTTGGGTCACTCCAACCATGGGCTAGTTAGGGACCTACAAGACAGGGCAACGAAAAGATGAGTCGAGTTAACTGGATTCTTTCTTGGGAATCTGAATGAGGAAACTCTGACAGAAGGAAGCAATTATCAAGAAAAAAAGGGCAAATGAAAGACTATAAGGAAAGAAATCATGAAGGCAGCGGGGGTGAGAGGGTAGAAGTCTGGACACTGGGGTCTTGGTAAGGCCGAAAGGCAATGATTAGGTAGAAGCGAAAGCTCTGAGATTGAGGGAGGTTCCACAGAGGAAAGCTAGGTGAGCACGCCAGCGGGTAGCAAACGGAGCCCAGGTACAGCAAACACACACACAGCGAGAGAGCGAGGCTGGCCCGAGAGAAGAGGCCGTCTGTCCTCGGACTGCCCAGGGCCTGAAGCCTCGCGAGTTCTGATCTCAGTTCTGTGAGCATCCTCAACTACGAATGCCCCTTTTCCTGAGGAGACTGCAGTGAGTCAGTTCTCTGCAACCAGAAGGTCCTTTTCTAGAAGGTCCAGCATCCTTTTCTAGAAGGTCCTAGAAGGTTCAAACCTGTTTTAGAAGACGAAAATAAAATGGAATTGTCCCTTCCTTCGTTTCGGAGGAGCCACAGTTGCAGATTCCTGGAAGTCGGTCATTCGCCTGCGTTTCTGCTGATCGCCCACACTGCCCAAAGGTCTCTATTTTCTCTGCTTCTGAGATGAACGTCTCCTCTTCAGCTCCCACCGAAACACCCAGACAAACGTCACCAACTCATTTATCATCTGTGATTCTTTGACCAAAGACATAAACTCTTACAGAAGCACGAGGTCCAAGCATGAAAAATATGACAAACAAGCTGGAGGGGGGGAAGATGCATACATAAGCAAGTATACGAAATACTTGGCTGTGAATGAGTAACCTATAACTCCGCAAAGAGGGGAGAAGAGCACATACCCTCACATAAAAAATTCCCTTCTTTCAAACGTGGAACATAGAGTTGTATCGTTTACGTATATTACCTGGTCTTCTTTTCGTGTTAAGCGAAATGTGTAAATGAGCTCTATTTCCACGTGAACTGTCTATTCATTCAACAACAGTTATTGATCACGGGCTCTGTTTCGCCCTGCACTAGGCCTTAGGAATACAAAAAGTAAAGGCAGTCCCAACCCTCAAGGGGGCCGCAGCCCAGAGCGAGAGTCCGTATCACTCTGTGTGATGAGTCGCATCAGGGCAGGGCCAGCCCAAGAGCAGCGGAGCTGAGGTAGGGTGGTTTGGGTCTAAGAAGCTTTCCAGAAGAAATGCCCAGGATGAGACTCGCGGGAGCACTGAGAGCTAGTTGGCTTGGAAAAGAAGCAGGAGGGTATTCCAGGCAGACGAAGCAGTCTGGGCAACGGCAGAGGAGCTCCAATCCTGCATTCTTAAGACTATTATTGCCTTAGACGCCTCAGAATGTCACAGATATCTATACAATAAATCACCAATCCAGGCATCCTTACAACTAGTATGCCCTTGACCTGCATTCAAAAAGACCTGTAGCAAAATTTTTCTCCTCAAACATACCGACTACGCAAGCCCCAAGGATAATAGGAAACCCAATAAATCTAGTATTAGACAAAACAAAGCTACCTCAAAGTTCATGAGTTTCTCTTCTCAGTAAATGATGGCTTGGCTTCTTTCAACTGTCGTTACTGTTAATTTTAAGTTTCTGTATTCATTTTTCAAGAAAAAGAATGATTATGGTTTTCACGGAAATGGGTAAAGCTCTCCGAAGCTTTAGATTAGAGGCATTTTGAGTCTTTAAGTGAATAGCATAAAAATACTTTTGATGATTACGTAGGTCACTAAAAATGAGAGTGGCGACAATAATATATAGAACACGCTTTTGTTTTCCTTTATAGATTAGCATTCATCAATAATCGCACATACCACGTATTTCTACAGAGGGTATTCTTGCATTTTAAAAAGCTTGCTGGTGTACTATTTCCCAAACGTAATTCTGTTTTCCCATCTTTAAAGTCAGTAATAGATTTCTCTTATGTATCTACTTCTTAGGATTATTATAAAGTTAAGCAAGATATCCAACAGTAGGAATTTTAAGCAACCAAGAATAATGGAACAAATATAAGTCAAAAAATTATTATATATGGTCTTCAAAATTCCCTTCCCAAGTTAAAAAGTAATTATATTTTATATGCTTTTTTTTTCAGATACAAATAAGACCAATTCAGAGAGAGTCAGTGGTTTACCGATTGTCAAAACAGCCTTGAACTGGCCTCCCTTGACCTAAGCAAGATGATATTATTAAAACATGGTAGAAGAAATTACTCTGAGATTCTAAAAACCACATTAAGAGCTACCGTGTAAAATTTTTTAATGATATCTTTGCAGAGGTTTAACCAATTTCAAATGAATAGTGCTTGGAATTACTCATAGAAAACATGATTAATGAAAATATCTATCACTTTGTACCCGCTCTTGGCCACATTTCAGAAGTAGTTTATTACTCACATCCTAAAGGTATATATGTCAATATCATCATCATCATCATCATCATCATCATCATCATCATCATATCAGCAAGTCTTCAGCACTATCCTTCAGGAGTTGCGTATAAAGATTGCCAAAAGTCCTGTCATCCCCAAAAGCATAGTTAAACACACAGCCTGTATCATCAGCACCACAGTTGCTTAAACTGGTTCCTTGCAACCTCAGAACAATACGTAAGCATAATACAAAAAAGGAACAGCACGATTTCTATGAAAAATCAGTGAGAATGGTGAAGCTAAGAGATGTACCCAGTGCCCGTCCATTTTAAATTCATACTTATTATACAGGAAGACATGCATTCAAAACAGCCTATTCTTTTGAAAATGGTTCTTTCGTCTCCTTGCACATGTGCCTGCGTGCTGACTGGCAAATTTTCTAAAACTCCATAAATTAAAATCCCACTTTTTCCTATTGCGCTTTTTGCTTCAAAACATCAGTGTGGTTTGGATATACAGGAATGAACCCCATATACACACAAAACTACATTTCCCCTTGGGCAACCACAGTTCTTGAATTGGGCCCTGTATAGGCTGACCAACAAAGACCAGATTCCAGGAAGATCCTATTCATAGAATCAGAGAAGTACTGAATAACAGAGCCAACAGGAAATTTAAGAGATGATTTAGCCCAATCCCTTCATTCTAAGAGGTCGAGCGAAGTAGAATGGGGAGTCCCAGGTCAGAGGCTGGCAAAACCCAAACCAGAAACTGGTCCGATGTGCTTTGTAAAAAACATGTAATTATTAAATTAGAATTGGGACTCTCTCTCTCTCTTTTTTTTTTTTTTTTTTGATCAAAATGCTAAATCATAGTCTTTAAATAAAAGGGCAAAACTAAGGCATGTCAACACAGTACTTCTGACCCGAGTGTCACGGTGATGGTGTCACTTCCTTGCTTCTCATCTCTTGAAGAGACTGGCCTAACAGGGAAGTTTGATTGGCTACCCATCTCATCCCTTATTTTCTTGTGAGCCCTCGAGCGATTACATAACCTAAGTCAAATATAACAGAAGGATAATAATATTACTTAATTCACAGAGCTATTATCAGAGAGGACTAAGCAGATATCACTTTAAAGTGCATTAAAATGTCCAGGCTTGAAAGAAATGGAGAAAGCTTCCGTTTTCCATCTTATGTCTCTTGCAGGAAAAAAAAAACCAAAAAACCAAAAAAAAACCCCACCAAATTTCCTTCAATAAAACTACATGCAAAAGCAGTGTTTGTAACTGAGGAATTTTGGCCACGTGGCCCGTCCTTTCGGGTTCTGTCTTCGCTAGGACTAGAGGCTCCAACACTTGTACTTATACATAGGACCCACACGTCCCACTTTTTAAATGTTATCACAGTCTTCATTTGCATTCTCCTTGAGTTAAGGTGGCCTGGGTCCCGGCTGTCCCGCTGCCCAGCTCTGTTCAACCTTCTCCTGCCCCCGGCTGAATTCTCGTTTAACTTACTTTTGAACTCCCAGACTACTAGTCCCTCTCTGGGTTACTCTTGCAAGAGACTCAGATCCCACCTCACAGGCAACTCCCCTGTAACACATGGGGAGGGGGCGTGTCGGAAGTGATCAAAGACTTGCAAATGAAGTCAGACAGCCCAAAAGAGAAGGCAGGGGCCACAGGTGCCAAATGCAGATGGGTGGCAAGCTCTGGATGAAGTCGTTGCTACAACGTGGGCCGGCTACTGCACTGCCTGACAACGTGGGGTGTACAGAAATGACTCTTATTCTGCTCATCGCACGACTTAACCGCACAACCTGTGTGGGTTCCCAAAGTCTAGGCAGCAAACCTGTGATTTATGTGTGGGTGGGCATGTCTGTCTTCCTTTTAAACTACTAAATTAATTAAAAAAAAAAAAGACGATTGACACCACCGAAGGCGACACCTCTGCGTACGAGGAAAAGACAATGTCGGAGACAGTGACACAAGCGTTAACACAAATCCGGCTCCCAAAAAAATGACTGGCATTTCAACCTTACATTCTCTCCAAGAAAGACCACAAATGGAGGTGGGGGGAGGGGAGAGGAGAAGGAGGTTCTTCTACCTTTGACCTCATGGAACCAGTACGATTTTAATCACGCAACCCAAATGGGGCCTGTCGAAGAAGTTTTTCAAAAGTTTTTTTCATGGGCAAAGCGATTTATTTCATCGCACCATTGTCTTTGGAATTTCAAGATGACAGCCATAATGGCGGCGTGTCCTGCAGCTATGCGTTTAGTCCAACTGGACGAAGTAAGGACCAAGTAAAGTGAGACCGAAGCCACACTGACTGCAGGTTAACAGCGCACAGAGGCCACAACCAACACGAATCACCCGGAGAATGTTCTACAGGCCGCTCTCGATGAGTGTGGACTTCTTCAATCGTGCAAGTGTAAAGGGTTAGCGGACAGTGTTTGTGTCTGTTGTACTGAGTGAAGAGAGAGGGGGCTGAGGAGGGAATTTGCTGCCGTGTTTGGAAACACTGGGCTGCGTGAGCAAGGATGCTCTGTGGAATGGAAGTTGGCGAGGCCAAGAACTCAGCCTCAGAGAGACGAGGAGAGTCTAGTTACAACCTCCAGGTCAATTACTTACACAGCCTTATGCCCTGCATGACAGTATCTATCGTGCAGTTCGATATATACTGTCAATATTATTAGTACAAATTCGTTAAAGCGTGCGGTTAATGTTGATTTATGCCACCAAGACTGCAAGCTCCCTGAGAACAAGGGCATATCTGCCTTGTTCTCCCTGCATCTTCAGCACCCAGTAAGGTCCCTGGTGCATAGTAAGTGCCCCCAAAATAGGGGTAGAATAAACAACTGAATGCATGAATGAATTTATGCAAATTCATGCTGTGATGCGTGTGTTTGCCATGTCTGTGCCATGGGCAGGGCTGAGTGTGCTGCTATAAATCCAGCACAGAGAGCAGAACTCCAAAAGGTGCCCGTCCGTGGCTGGCCCGAGGGCTGGGGGTGCAAAATCGAGCGTGGAGGCCAGGGAAGGGTGGGAGGCGTGGCGACCCTCAGGGCACCCTGAACCCTATGGTGCGCAGCTTCCTCCAGCACCCTCAGACCATTGCTGATGTTCCCTGGGCTTCAGTGTCCCCACTTAAAACTTGATAAATAACCTTCCTTTCCCCTTGCGGTTCGGAAAGTCTAACATTTTCGGAAGCTGCCTGGACCCCGAAATCTTGCCAGAACCAAGAGTTCAGATGCTAAGATCTTCTGTTTACAAAGTCAAAAACAATTAAGTTTTAAAATAGGAAATTCTGTTCTATTCCGATGAAACATTATATGGGGGGTCGGGGGAGGGGGGCTTCTTGCCAGATCCGGGTCAGTTAAAAATCTCTCCTTCATCGTTTCCCACGCCCACAGTCAGGTCTTCCAGGCCTGTGTGGGAAGAGCAGACACGTTTGCGACCAGAGCTGGCACTTGGTGCTTGGCTTCGATCTCTAGCTGTCACAGAGAGTCAGTCCGATAAACACCTGCAGTTCGGATGGAAGGAGGCATAGCCTCCCAGACTTTTCCGGATTTTTTTTTTTTTTTTTTTTTTGGACAAGTGGCAGAGTCACAGAAAACCTAGAATCAGGTAAGAACGCGAAATTCCCCCAGAGAATTGAAGCAACCACTGTAGAAGAACAGAAAGGAAGGACACGATTCCAGAAAACAAGCAGACATTTTTTTTTCCCTAAAAATTTTTTTTTAAAGATGACTATTAGGCACTGGTTTTAGTCCTCGACTCTCATCTCTCAAGATGTCGCTTTAAAAAGCAAAAGGTTTTATCCACAAAACCACCAGTGAGTAAACAGCCTTCACATTCTTACCCTCACGCGCACAGTGAAGTATTTACTCTCTGATAAACAGCAATTGTAAATAAATCTCATTTAATCTGTAAAAGCCACAATAAAAATCTTTAATCTCCAAGGTAGAGTTTATAAATGTGACTGCACACCCTGCCAAGCGCCAGGAAACAGAGGGTCTTGAATAAACTACCAAAACATGAGAGGCACGTTTTCTCTCTCAAGCATCTCACATTGACCTCCTTTAAAAAATAATAATAATAATAATAGGTACAAGGGAGGAGGAAAGGGGAAAACCCAACCCCTCCCACCCCATTCTCTGTACAAATCGGCCAATAAATCTCGGGAAAAGACACAAGAGAAAAAGACAGAAGCCAACAGGTGGAAAAAGGCTTTTTGTCTCCTTAGAAATGGTCCACCACTTGATCTGTGTCCCCGGTCTATTTGTCTCAGGGTGTCTTTAATGACGGTTTTATTATCATGACGGTGATGATCAAGAATAATGATAACCCTTGCACTTTACGCTTCCCCGGCCCCCGTAGCGGGAAGCTGGCTCTCCCCACGCGTTTTGGACAGAACGAAGGGTCCCCCTTCGTCGCAGCCCAGGGAGGCAGGGCAGCAGCCCCCGGCCAGCTCTCCGGGTTTCGCAGACGGGGAAACCGAGGCCCGGGGCGCCCCCGCTCCAGTCCTGGGCAGGACCCCCCCCCCGAGGCAGCCCCGAGACGGGAAAAGTTTCCGGCTTGTCGCGGCGCAGTTCCCGCGCCCGCCTCGTCGCCCGCCGCGCCGCCGCGCCCGGGAGTCGGGGCGCGGGCGCCGAGGGCTGGGGTGCCTCCCCTTCAGGACCGGGCGCGCCAGGGCAGCGCGTGGAAGTCCGTGCACACGCGCGCACACGCGCACACACGCGCGCAGACCCACGGGCACACTCGCGCACACAAAGCTCCGAGCATCCTCCGCCCGGCCGGCCCGCCAGGCCTCCCGGGGCTCGGGCCGGGGCCGCCCCAACCGGGGCTCTGCCCTGCTCCCCGTTCTCTTCCAGGCTCCCCATCCTTCCCCCCACCCCGCGCCCCGCCCCGCGCGCCCTCCACCCTCCGCCCCCCCCACTCCACCCCGCTTCTCCCCCACCAACCCACAGGCGCAGATCGTGCTCCCGGGGTTCCCTGGAAAGAGGGCCAGCCCCAGCCCCGAGCGCCCCGCGGACTCCCAGGGCCCAGGCAAGAGCCACCCCGCGCTCCTCCCGGGCGGCGCAGGAATGAGACCCCCGCCTCCAGGCGCGGCGGACGAGCCTGCCACAGGAGGAGGAATTGTTAGGGCTCTTACCTTTTTTATGAGGAGAAATTCTGGAGAATCATTTCAGAAACTGAGGGGGGAAAGTGATTGAAGACAAAAAAGACCCTTTTCCTGCAATCCCCGGCCTCCTGGTATCAAGACACTAGGACAACATCAAAGCAACTTAGGGGGAACACTTTAGGGGCCTATTGTCTGCTCTGGTCTGATCTGTTTTTCTTCTGACTCCCCCTCTTGCTGCGGTGACACTTGGTACGGCCCAGGCATTCATGCCAAGTAGCTTTCACACATGGAAGCTTGTCTCAAGCAATTGCTGACAAGCCACAAACAAGACATTCTCCCTCCCTGCTCTGCACCCCTGCTCCCCCTCCACCTTTTCCTCCTCCCTCCCTTGTCCCCCCTCCTCCTTTCTTCAGATGCAAAAACTAAAACTCTCAGTGACAGGCTCGCAGGCTTGGCCTAGCTGCCTTTTTGCCACACTTTCTCTCTCTCTCTCTCTCTCTCTCTCTCTCTCTCTCTCTCTCCTGGCTGCACTCTCTCTCTCTCTCTCTCTCTCTCTCTCTCTCTCTCTCTCTCACTCACACGCAAGCCAGCTAGTTGCTGCTGCACTGGTGGAGTTAAGAGACAGGAAAAAGCCTAAGCTGGGTTGGGGGCAGGGAGAGCGAGCGAGCGGGAGAGAGAGCCGCCTCCTGTCTCCTGGTAAAATGGCAGAAGAGAGGTGAGCCCTTTGGAGAAACAGCCCTGGCCACACACGTGCGCACACATACACACACTGGGCGGCAGTCTGAGCGCCAGGACCAGCGAAAAATGACTCCACAAAGGAAAAAGCCACGTCCCACCAGCCTGAGATCCGGGGAGTGGGGAGACAGGAGAGCGGGCGGACCCCGTCCTGGGGATTGTGCTGCACGTTTAGGTGGTTTCCTTCTTTAGTGAAAAATATGTTCCCCCCAAATCTAGGCTTTCTTCGCTGCATAATTGAGCCTAGACCTGAGCGACCGGTTAAAATAAAACCACGAAACCTGTAAATGTGCGAGCAAACTTAACGGCGGGTTCAACTTGTACCCAGGATATTTTTTAAGTGGATCTTTTCTGTCTCTCTCTCTCTCTCTCTTTTTTTCAAGCAGAAACCCTGGAGTGAACTGTGACATGTGATGCTAAAGTTACTGATTACCAGGCTGCTGGGTAATGGAGGGTGGGCACTGCTTGGGTTGGAGGGAGGAGCCTCCGTGAGCTGTTTTCTAGGAATGAGGGGGGAATGAGGTAGGATAATGAATATGGCAAGAAGCAAGCAGGAATTTGATTGGTGTGGAGGGAGGAGGAAGGTGGGGGTGTAAAGGAGGGAAGAGAAAGAGAAAAAAAACACACACTGCATTAAAAAGGAAGAAGAAAAATGGAAGCCCAGAGATTGAAACATGCGGAGTAAATGAGATGGCAGAGGAAGACATAAAATGTGAGCGAAAAAGCACAAAGGACGCGGAAATTTGCAGATGGCACGGAATCGGGAGGGCCAGTTGAGATGGAAAACGACAGGATGATTATGTGACATTCGTATTCTCACCGTGTCGTGGGGTCAGAGACCTGACAAGGACTCCTCTGCCTAGACCAGGGTGGGTACCCCTCTCGGGGCACGATCGGAACGGAAGCTCGGCTCCTCACTGGAGCTGAACCAGTTCTGTGTTTCGGCACCGAGGTGGCTTCTACTCCCGATCCTCAGAATCTTCCTCTACAAAATGCACATCGCTCGCTCCTCGGTAGGGTTGCAATAAAGAATAAATTATGACTCTTTACATTCGATACTAGCAAAATGGTCTGCCGCTACCTACAACTCGCCCCCTCAGACACGTCCTTGTTTCTGCTCCCTCTTCTCCTCAGTTTGCTCTCTGGCATGGCCGACTCCTAGAGCCGTTGGCCCCGACGACACCCATCAACGATGGCAGAGGCGGTGACGGTGATGATAATACCAGTCACTTCTGATCGAGTATTCACTTGAGTCTCAGCATTTTCCCGAGCGGCTATACCGTTAGGTCATGTCTATGAAGACCAACTTCATTTACAGGGGATCAAAAAAGGAGGCACAGAGAGGTTAAGGAACTGACTTGAAGTCCCACAGCAAGATAGAAGCGGAGCTGAAATCAGATTCGGATCCGCTTGATGCCAAAGGCCCAGCATTTACTCACCACTTTAAGCCCTCTGACCCGAGTAGCCCCGCTTCTCCATGGCACCCCAAGACCAGTTAGCCATCACTGCGCTCCGGGGCTGGGTTTAGATCCTCTCACTTTGAGCCGCGGGAACGTCTAACCTCCCCTCGACAGGCTACTGACTCACCATCCACTTCTAAGTGGCGGTGACTCACTATACACAATGATGCCTCCAGACAAGAATGCATGAAGGGTCAACTTAACCTCTAAAGACTGCACAATTTACAGATTGCCGGGCGATGGATGAAAAGGACTAGGAAGCTTTCCCTTCCTTAAAAATATTCAAAAAGCGAACTAAAAACACCCGCGGGTGTTGATGATGATGATGGTGGCAACGGCCGACATTCGTTACGCACGTATATACGTTATACAGCCCCACGAGGCATCAACCATTATTGCTCCCATCTTCTAGGTGAAGAAACTTAGACACAGAGGCTCAATAAAGGTGCGAAGTTCGCTCAGCCGCGAGGCCAAGCGCTGGCTGAGACGAGGCCCCAGGCAGCCGCCTCTCCAGAGGCCAGGGAGCGAAAAGGGTGGTTCCTCCAAATGCTCAATGAAAACAGAGGGAGACAAGAAGAATCCTAATGTTTTTACATGTGTGGTTGAATCTCGTGACATCTCTCATGAGTAGCTAAGCATGTGCCAAGGTCCCCGAATAGCCCCGATTTTACAAATCCTCCGGGACAGAGAATCCCCGGCTCTGGGTCAGGACACGTTGGTAGAAACACACGCCGGACTATTTTGCTTGTAGCACTGATGGCTTCCACCTGCCAACGCCAAAGAGAAAAAACATCCGAGTGGATAAGTGAGCAAGGTCGACGCGTGAGTGTTTGTAAGTTTATTCTACAAGACTTCCGAATGCTAAGCATAGAGTGTAGACGAAAATGTCCCCGATTTGGGGGCAGAAACCTGGATTATTCCAGGGCTGATTCTGTCACTCACCAGTGTGTGAACCCGACCCTGCTGTCTGAGCTTTGCTCCTCCAGTTATAAAACGAACTAATGACATTAGCTCTAGAACCCTCTCTGGCACTAAAATGCTATTATCCTAATAATTGTTCAGTTGATGAGGAAAAGATGAAAAGCCAAGGTAGCGGAGATGTGTTTGGGTGCATGTGTGCTGCGGGCACGTAAGGGGACAGAACAAGAAAGACCTTCATTGGGCTGGTCTATCCATATTACGGCAAATCGCTTCCCAAGTACCTTCTACATAATAACTATCTTTTCTCTTTATTTTGTTTCGCTGCTGGGATTCCTACCAATTACGAATTCACTTGCATTAGTAATATTCTTATTAAAATGCAAACACCTCCGGAGGGAATATGGAAAGTCAGCCTCTCACACTTTAGTGTGAATTATTTCATTAGGCTACTTTCCTCCAAACACTTAGTTCTTCTCAAATAGCCATTTAGATGAGAGGGTGAGGTGGAAAGACTAGGGGAAGCAGGTAGATGGTTTTCGAACTTTGAAGACTCTTGCGTAAGGCAGGCGTGGTTGGGGGTTACTTAGAGAAAGAGAACATACGGGGGGCACTAGGAGAAGGTGAAGACATACTAAACGCAAATAGTCTGCTTCAAAATTTTATCTGGAGCAAGCCTGGAATTCAAGGAAGAAGGACCCTGGCTTCACCTTCACTTTCTTCCCCCCCACCACCACCCCCATTCCTTGCATCTAGCACGTGATAGGTTCCTATGGGGTCTTTGGGCTGAAGTTCCATTTAAACTATGGTTTTTATGAAGGAAAAACACTCAGCTTTCCAAACATTCAACTTGAAAATGAGTGTTAAGAACCCCAGCCCATTCATACTTTGTTATCTATCTACCCGTATGTATTTACCTAGGGGAAAAATATATATATATATGGGAGTCAGACGAAAGAGGCTTCTCTCTCCTTCACATTTCTGGAAGGCGAATTGTCTGACATAAAGGAAAATCAAGAAACAAGTTTCAAGATCTACCAAGATAAAGCAGCGATGCGAAGGCGGGCAAGGTTAGAACTCACCTCATCTGAAAATAGCCCCGTCTTCTAATAATAAATAAATTACATAAAAATATAGCCACCCCACAATGACCGAAAGGCAGGGTGAAGTTACTGGGTTCAGGAATGAAAAGATCTGAGTTCCAGCATCGGTGTGCTCATAAGCTTAATGAACTTGGCCAAGTCCTTTAACCTTTAGGAGCCAGTTTTATGGTACTTCCCACGATACCACGAAGCAATGAGTTACCATGTCGATGAGCTTTATAAAGAGTAAAACACTATACAGACTTTAGCTGGTGACATATACTAGGATGTCGTCAGAATAAGCACTATGTGCCAGGCATGCTCTTTACATGCTCTTTACATCCACTATGTCATTAAATCCTCCAACTCACCCTATAAGAAGAACACTACTACAGGGAGATAATATTACATGGTGTTTGTGTCCTTGGGCTCTAGAGTCAGGCAGACAGGGCATTGAGGGACAAGCTCTGCCACTCTGTGATTTTGGACAAATTACTCGACCTTTCTGAGTTTCAATTTCTTCATTTGTAAAATGAGAATATTAATAGTACCTTCCTCGCGGGATTATTTTGAGGAAGAAATGCGAGAATGAACGCATGTGACATAATTAGCACAGTGCCCATCGCATAAAAAGCAATCGACAAATGTTAGATGTCATATTTGTTCTCATTTTACAGACTTCGTGACATTAGCTGCTTTGCCCAAGGTCACACAGTTCACAAATGTGAGGGTCCCGAACCTGGTTCTGTTTGACCCAAAGCCCCTGCTCTCGACTGCTCTTTTATATTGTCTATCTTGCCATTGAATTTTCTGAACCACAGATAATTGAAAGCATATACTAATTGCATCCTCATCTGTTTTACCTATATCAGGCTCCTCTTGAGTGGTTTGTCTGTAAATATCAACACTCAAGGAAAATATTTTCCATACAGAGCTGCTTAGAGAAATGACGTCGCCATTTAAAAATACTACTCGACATGATCCCTCAAAATAATCCGGAGCAGAATTCAAGCATCTCAGAACAGCACTGTGACAAACTCACGTTTTAGCATTTAAAAATCATTAGTTTAAATTCCATCTTTTCTCAGCTAAGTTTCAGGTCACTAAAGTGGCCAAAAGCTACAGTACAGGAGAAAGACGACAGAATCATCTAGGTGATCCACAAATTGGAATGTGCTTCCCCGCCAAGCTTTAAGAGATGGGTAGAGTATTGAGAACTACCGTTTTTACATGCCAAAATATAGATATATATATATAAATAATAGATTCACGTTACTGAACCATTTTGTAAAGCCGTTATTTTATCTTTTTTCTTTTTCCAGGCAACTTTCTGAAAATGCTCTAGTGATTGTGAGACTTGTGAGCGCCTTCAGAGGAGCCCGAATGAATGATAAAAGATAGTCAGAGATTCGCTTGAGTTCATGTGCATCCGATTCATATTTGTAACTGTTATTTAAGTGGGTGACCAATGATCATTGGAGTTCTACGCACTTTGCGAGGAGACGTGGCACGTGTGAGGGAGACGCGGTACACTCACGCACAGTCCCCTTGACCTACTGAGCAAGCACCCCGACTATGAAAGTCTTAGAGTGTCTAATATGATCAAAGGACAACTGGCATTTTAGTGGGACAGAGAAGCCACTGTGTCCTGTCTCCCCTCTCTCTTCCATCCAGGATGTGGAAGGAAGCTTAAAAGACCCCGAGAAAGGCCACAGAATCCACGTCAGCCGAGGCCAGGAAGGCATAAACTAGAACACTCTGCCTCTCCTTCCCTGAGATCTGCTTCTGCCTGAAGCTTACAGCTCATCGGAGCAGAAAGAGGCAGCAGAGCCACCCGTGGGAGCGACTGGTTTTGGTAAACAATGAGCCAGCTTCCCCGAGGGAGCAGATCAGAGGAGATGTAATCAACAATGGAGAGACACTCTCAGCAGTTACGGGGGACAGCCAGGGAAGGACTGCCTCTCCTGACTGACCTTGGTGGCTGCAGTGGCTGAGCTGCCCCTGCCTTGGTTACTGCGCAGAGGGATTCAGGTCCCATCTGGTCCACCGGGCTGCGCCCAGGCCTGCTTGGAAGCTGACATAGGTGGCAGCTACCTAGGCTGCCGGGCACAGCCACGTCCTTTTCTGCTCAGACTGGCCTTGAGCTCGCTTCGGGCCGACGCTGAGAGGGGCGCATGTAAAAGGATTCCTTCCTAGCCGGGCTTCCAGAGTTCAAGTTGTTCCTCTCTGCAGAACTGGAAGGAGGTAATTGCTCCGCATCTATTAAAGCTGCATTCGCGGTGCATCTGGACCTGAGGTCATCTGACCTCTGAAAACCTGGAATGGAAATAGCGCCATTACCTGAGCCAAAGAAAATTTTAATAAAAAAAAACCGAAGCCAGAAAAGGAAATTTATCTTTTATGCCACCTGTCTTTTGCCGAGCAGTGGAATGTGTACCTTTTAGGAAGATGAAAGATGCATGAAAGACTGACTGGAAGGCGGTGTTTTCAATTCAATCCAACAAGCATTTGCTATTATTACCTGTTGTGTGCGAAACACCGTGAGGACCGGGGACACCAAAACGAGTGAGACTGTCCCCGTTCTAAAAGAACATGCTGTCTAGATGGTGGAAAAGAGAGAGGTGCCCACAAGGAACCGCGAAACGAGCCATCAGGACATGAATGAGGCCAGCGGGTACCATGGGCATCTTGAGGTGCTTGCCCGATACCTTCCCTCCGTTCCTGGAGAATAAGCCCCGGACTAGGCTCTCAGACAGGCCTCGGCGCTGACGCGGATCCCATGCCGCCAGCTCTTCTGGCCATCGAGATTCTCTCTCCCAGAAATTTAGAAGGAGGACTCACAGAAGCCATTTGATCTCTACTAGCCCTTGAATTGAGAGGATGCTGAGAAAAAAAAAAATAACTAATGAAATTAAGCTACTCAAAGAGATGGAGAGGAGAATCCACGGAGAGAAGAGAGAAGGGAAGACAAGGCAGAGGAGAGGAGAGATGGAGGGAGGTTCTTGGTTGTCTGCTTTCCAAACCATGGCTCCAGCCCCTGTGGACGCTTCCTAAATACAGATTCCTTAAGATCTTCTCGATTCTAAACATGCCCCCCCCACCTCCCCAGGCTGGTTCTAACGGGTTCCTTTTCCTTGCACCCGATAGAGTGATAGGGAAGCTCAGTTGCCAAGCACGTCGAATAAATGGACCTCCCGAGTTTGAGGGCCTAGCAGGGATTCCGGTGGGGGAGAGCACCGTACGCAGCACCATGAGTATCAGAGGAGGGAACGGCAGTCATTTCTTTAGGGGAATTTTGGAACGGCGTCGCAGAGGACATGGCATGTGACCCAAACCCTGAGAAAGATTTTAACAAATTTGGCGAGATAATACATTTCAAGCCGAGGAAAAGGTACTTCCGACCGAGAAGGCAGAAAGGTTGCATTAAGATATTACTTTACTCCTCACTGCCTCTCTAATTTTCACCGTGCTCCCTGTGACCCGCGGGCCAAAGCCAGCCTGTTGTGGTTTTGTACAATACAGCCCACGATCTAAGAACGGTTTCTATGGTTTTATGTACTGGTTGGAAAAAAAAAAATCAAAAGAAGAAGAAGAATATTTCGTGAGATGTGAAAATTATGTGAAATTCACATTTTGGTCTCCATAAATAAAGTTTTATTGGAACACAGTCACCTCGTTCCTTCAGATATGTTGTAGTGATGTTTTCCTACAACCAGCAGAGTTAAGGAGCTGCAGCAGAAACCATATGGTCTGCAAAGCCTGGACTATTCCTACCTGGCCCCTGGCGGAGAAAGGTTGCTGACCCATGCCCTGTTCTTCATTCGGCCTCCAGAGATTTCCTTTGAACATTTGGGATGTGAAGATCAAATATCCATTTATAGTCAAAATGGTGCATCGATAAATACGTTGGAGGGTTGTCTTGAGAATTATTCATAGTATTTGTAAAGTGAACAAAAAAGTGTGGAACACTATACATATTTTGGATCCCATATTATATAGAGAGATAGAGACAGAGACATAGAGATACAGATAGAAAAAAACCTGAAAACATGCAAAGAGCTATCAATATCGATTACGTCCGAGGTGTGGATTATAGAGAACTTTATAAAACATCCACAATAATAATATCGATAATAACCACCTTATATTGACTGCTTAACTATGTGCCAAGTACTGTGCTCAGTGCTTTAAGATATGTCACCGTATATACATTTCGCAAACACCTTGTGATCTAAGAACTATTATTGCCCCCATTTAACAGATGATGAAATGGAGCACAGAAGAGTTAAGTGACATGCCCCAGAGCACACGGTTGGTATCCGCAGAGTCATAATGTAAACACAAGCAATGTGAATCCAGAGTTTCCCAGCACACCCCCACTTACAATTCATATGTTAGGCATTCCTTGTTAGAACTTTTTAACACTAACCATCTATGACTCTTGAGATTAGGGAAAGCATATAATTAAAAAATAAATAAATATATAAGTACATAGCATGGTGCCTGGGCACATGATGATGATGATGATGATGATGGTGAGGTACTTCGGGGGGATACAGGAGAAAGGAGGAAGATGATGATGATGATGGTGATGGTGATGGTGATGGTGATAAGCAGGAGGAAGAAGGAAGATGATGATGACGCTTACATTTATTTATCTCTTCCTATGCCCCAGGTGCTGGTACAGCGTACCGGGCACCTTGCATGCTAATTCAATTGAAGGGGCATTGGATAACTTGTTATAATTGCTGTAATTATTCTTATCACCAGCGTGCGTTTCTCAGAGTCCCAGAGATAGGCTGGGGCTGTGCGGCTCTGGGGTGGACATGGCATCCCACGTCTCCATTCCAAGGCCTGAGAAGAAGCTGCTCTTAATAGCTCCCCCCAACTTCCTTGCATAGTAGGTGGTCAGAGAATGAATGAGTGTAGGTGGGCGTACCAGATGGCCACTGGGGGCAGGTCAAGAAGGGTTCTAAGGCTGGTTCTGGCACCGACTTATCAGCTCCATGACCTTTCTCTAGACTTTCCATTGTCACAGGTGGACGTATTCATCCCGTTTTCCCAATTCTACCTTGTGTAGCAGGATGGCAGGGGTTTGAAGTCGCTGGGAAGGCCCCACTGCCCCACAGGCCGGCCTCCTGTAGCCTGAGAGTCTCTCATGAAAGATTCGTTTCTTTGGGTTAAGGCTTTGCCAAGGAGAGGTGACACATTAAGCTACTGACACCATGGCGATTTAATTTCATGGAATCGTAAGATATTTCATGGAGTCACCTAAGGTCTAAAGCCTCATCGTTCCTGCCTCTAAAGCCTATCTTTCCTTTTCCCGTTCACAATGGGAGAGGTGCCCCAGCTCCTGTCTAAGCTAATCCTTCTCCCTGGACTCTGGGCTCCATCCCTGTCCGTCTCTAAGACCTCCCTCTACCATTACACCGTCCCAGTTCATACCAGCACCCGTCCCCCTCGACCGGCTTCTTTCCATTCGTATTTAAATAAGCTAAGTCCCACGCATCTTAAAAAAATAAAGCAAGCAGCCTCCTGGACCCCAAACCTCTCTCTAGCTGCTGCCTGTTTCACTTCTCTCCTTCTCAGCCAAACGTCTTTTAAGAATTGCCTATCGATCTGAGGGGCGGCCAGAAGAGCCACAGGTTTCGAGGGCATGTGGGCAGGCATACGCTTTGGGGGGTCTGGTTCGGCCTGGAGGAGGAAGAGCGAGTGGCACAGAGATTGGTAGAGGGAGGGAGAGGAAAGTGGGAGGTTCCTGGGGGCAAAATGCTTATTTCATAACTTTGCCTAAAATCAATCCTAACCCTTCATATCAATTAGTAACTTATATTGGGTTTGGGTGCCGGCTCTAAGTATGCCAGGAGGTAATGAGGGAGATACAGTCAAGTACTTTCCACATCGCCGCCTTTGAGTTGTTCAGCTTTATCTGGGAGGCAAGATCAGTTAAGGTAGCAATACAAAGCAGCATGTGATTAAGGCTAAATGGACGACAAAGATGAGTGACCATAGACAGCATCAGCATCACTTAGGAATGGGTTAGCAACGCAAATTCTCCGTCCCCGTCCCAGGCCTACTGAATCAGAAACTGGGGTCCCAGCAGTCAGGGTTTAAAACGCCCTCCAGAGGGTCCTGATGCTAGAGTTTGAGAACCATGGGCGTGGGCGACCGGCCCTCTGGTCAAAGTCATGGGGCAATGAGGTGGAGCCCAGGGAGGGTGGACCCGTGCGCAAGCGTCTAGGGGTTGGAAGGTGCAAACTCTAGAAAGAGTGGAGGGACAGGGGACTGTGGGAGCAAGGCGGGAAGGGTTTGGGGTGGGGGGCCGGGAGCAGAAGCCTGGCTGAAGGGGAGGTCCCTGCAGAGGACAGGGGCGGGGCTGGGGCGCCTGCACCCCTGCGGCTCTGTGGGGAAACAGCCTCTCCGGCTCTGTCTCAATCAGGGCTCCACCCACCGCGCCTCATCCTTTCCTGCCTTTACCTGCGCGGGCATTCTCGCCCGCCTCTCATCTCCAGGAGCAACGGTCACCCCTCTGCTTTGATCTTCGCAGCTCCAATCCGGGAGGGTGGCTCCCTGCCTCCCCGTCAGCGATTCCTCCTCCCTCCCGCCAACCCACCCCCTCATTCCTGCCACAGATGAGGAATTGTAAACCACTCCTTTGAAAAACTGTTTCTAGAGAGGCTACATGATTTGAACAAGTTCCTATTCAAAGCGCCCAGGGAGCCGCACCTGCCTCTTAGATTCCTGCAGCGTGGACGCGGCTCCGCTCAGCCTGAGCGACCCAGCGGCGTCGCAGCCGGCGTCGCGCCACGCGGCGTTTGGTTCCGCGGGGGCCCGCGGGGCTGACTGGGGCGCTGCAGCTCTGGGGGGCAGGAGGGGGGCCTCCAAACCCCAGGGAATGCTTTAGACCTGGGGCCTTGTTTCTCTCCAGATACAGCTTCCAAACGCACCTTGAGGCCCTGATGTCTCCAGCACCTTATTCCCGGAGAGGCAGCTTGACCTGTGGGAGGTGCGGGGGGTGGTTGGTGGGGGTGGTGAAGCCACAGGGGCTTCTCCCCTCTTAAAGGTCTTCACCAGGAGACAGAGGTTTTAAGCCTGAGCTCTCCTATTTGCTGGCCAGGTGATTTCATCTAATTTAACTTCTCTCCGTTGCCTTATGTGTAAAATGGGGACAGTAAATACCGACTGACAGAGTCACTGCGAGGAGCCGAGGAGAAGTGAAAGGCTCTTCCGGAAATCGGGGTCCCGTACAACCAACCCGTGCAACTGCAGTCTCCCGTTCATGGGTCCCCCCCACTCTGTCCCCTCCCCGCTCCCTTAGGCCCTGTCCAAGGTGGAGGACTGGCTCCCCGAAAACATGGTTGCTATGACTTGGCAGGATCATCTTTCAAGATACTAATTAATATTTCCCGCCCCATTTCACCTCCCAATATTTCTTTTCCTCCTTTACCTTTTAGTCACAAGGTGCTGTGAGGAACAACCAGAAAAAGAGAGAGAGAGAGAGAAGCCAGGATTCCTCCAGCCTTTCATGCGTCCGGGCCAGGCCAGACCTCCCTGACCTGACGAGAGGCTGGGTGCCTTGAGGAGCAGGCCTGCGGACCTCAGGAATGGCCATGTCTCAGGGGCCCCGCCTGGAGAGTGACAACGGCCGAGGACCAGCTAGCTCCCTTCCCCAGTGCTGGCTGAGCCCCACAGAGCTTGGTCCCTGCCCTGAGCATGGGGGTGCTGGCCCGTCCACCACAGAGTAGAACGGAGGCTAGAAATACAGTTCCGTTTTAGTTCCTAAATGTTTCAGTTTGAGGCTTGACGTTTCACAAGACGCTGCTGACCACGTTGCTTCTAATCAAGTCCTTCCTTTCCTCCAACTCGAGTCCACGTGTCACCCTGTCACCGAGGCACTCTGCAGTCTGATCAGCCCTACCCGCCCTAGCCAATCCGTCAGGGGCCCCAGTCGTCTCCTCCGGCTCAGACCTGGCTCCGGAGCTCCGGCTGGGTGTATCCCACCACCCACGAGGGTCCCCACCACGGTATCCCACAGCTACCTCAACTCGGTATCTCTACCCGCCTTGTGGTGCCTGTCACTCTGACGGCCCCACGAGAAACGGCCTTAGGAGCAAAAACCTGGAAGCCGTTCTCATCGCTCTCTCCTTCAACCTACACGCCTCGTCAATCACACACCCAGTAGGGCCTTTTTCCTAAATATTTTTGGGCTCTCTCTTCTCTATATTCTACCCCCACCCCACCCCATTTTAGATCGGCCCGATTATCTTTTAATCTGACTACGGCTCTACCTGTTGCCTTGCCATCCCCCCTCCCCCATCCCTCCCACTCTGCAGTCGGAAAGGGGGCAGAGTGCAGGGTTTAAAAGCTTGTCCTTGGAAACAGGGCATCCTCCTTCTGCTGCTTACTGCTCGAATGACCTTGGGCAAGTCTGTACCTCTCTCTGGAGATGATAAAGGTTATTGTGAGGTTGAGGTTTAGAAACCGCAGTTGGCCCTAAATCACATAAGATTAGGATATTGTCATCACTATCTTTCCCAAATGCAAATGTGGCATGTCATGTCCCCTGAAGCCTCTCACCGAACACCCAGTCCTCTGAATAAAGCCCAGAGTCCGCAAACTGTCCTCAAGCGCCATCGCGATCCGGTCGGGACCTGTCTGACCACTTCCTCTCCCATCGCTCCTCACGTGCCCTTTCTCTCTGACCTCCGGTGTGTTTCTCAAGAGCGTTGCTGTCCCTCGTGCCTGCTCGGCCTTGGATCCCTCGTCACCCACTAAGCCCCCACTTCATTACCCAGGAGAGTGACACCCTTCTGCTGGCTAATTTACACACGCCTCGACTGTTAAACTTACTGCTCCGTAACATGCCTTTTTTTCTTCGTGAGTCTGCCGCCCCCACTGGACTACAAACTGTGTGAAGGAAGAAACGGGGCCTCATTCATCTTTCAGACACATACGGGTATCCCCCGCTTTCTGAAGGCTACCGTCGGGCCCCTTCGCTTTTACGAAAGACCAACATTAGTACGTGTTTTCGCTAACCAAAAGAAAGGCGAAGAGGATTTTCATTCTCATAAAAAAAGGTGAAAAGCGGAAATAGTATTCAACGTTTGTTTTGCGACGAGCCATTTGTCACAGAGGCGGTGGCACCCCGAATGAGCGTGGTCCCAAGAAGCTCCTCCCTTGGGAGCCACCCAGCATCGCTCGGCATCAAGCCCCAGAACTTTGAGCATTTGCGCCTTGAGTCCATTTATTTTGTGGATCTGTTAGCAAGATGGGTCCTAACGTATCGGAAAAGCCTAAGAGAGCTCGTAAGGATGTTACGCTGAGCATAAAACTGGACGTAATTAAGCGTATTTGGCATAATTTGGTAGGTTATTTGGGGGGCTTGGGAATGCTCAAAGAATTTTTCCTTATGAATTAATGGTAATTGCTTCTTTATACTATTTTGGCTTATAAAAGATTTCAAAGGAATAGTCTACTTTTGGATAGCGAGGGAAATCTGTCATCAATATTTCCAAAAGAGGCTCGTTCGATGCACTGGCAAATCAACAAAATAAAAGCCATGTTCATTCTGCTTCTCGGAGCTCTCGCCTAGTGTCCTTCTGCTTGGTGCGCCACCCCGTCCTCCCATTTGTTTAGATCCTACAAAACCTTCGGATCAAATCAAGTCCCACCATCTTCAGAAACCCACAGAGGCCACCCAACTGGACGCCGCTGGTCACGCTGACACCCAGCGACCCTCTTCGGTGCCATCGTGTCCTGGATTGGAGCTATTCTCATACAGGTCCCCGCCAGCTCCTTATTCAAACACAGGTTTCTCGAATACGGGAGACGTCAGAAACATGGCGGAGTGAGAGACATCCCCAGATCTCTCGTCTGGAAACAACAATAAGCTGAACATCTAAAACTCAACAGAAAATACCCGAACCGCACACCGGCACGTCGGAGCGTGGGGTCTGCATGTAAGAGCTACCACAGAGCTGGAAGCTTTGAGCATAGTCCTGATGGAAGTCTTTACCTGGCCCCA
>NW_024350924.1:10002627-10047930 GCF_902729225.1 Pteropus medius | reverse complement strand
AAATGAAAATGTTATGTCATTTAGTCCTGACATTTATTGAGCGTGACGTGGAGGGACATACTCTAGCTGCTGGGGTGCGGGGTAGATCCTCACTACCTGGAGAGTGTGCCCATCTGCCAGCCATTAGGGGCTCACAGCTGCACCCTGTTCTGGACCACCACGGGTGGAGAATGCTCCTGCCCCCAATCCCGGGAGTCTTGGGAGGCGGGGGTTGGCAGCCTGCAGCCAGTGACCAATTGTTGAGATTGCAGGTGTTAAGAAGCTCAGCCCCCCAGCCTCAAAGTGGAAGGAATCTGCGATGTCACAAGATCCAGAGCGCCCCCTGGGATCGGCTGGGGGCGGGACTTCAGCTGACCCCACAGGTGATCTCTTCTCCCCCTGCTCCTCTTCTCCCCTTCCGGCAGCCCCCCCACCCCCCCGAGAGTACTCCCGAGAGTACTCCCGAGAGTACTCACGCGAGTACTCACGCAGTAAAGCGCCGGCTTGAGAAGCTCACGCAGTAAAGCGCCGGCTTGAGAAGCTCCATTTCCGGCTCTGCTTCTAAGGAAGCCCGCTTCCCGCAAAGTGCGCCACCGAAGGAAGCGGACGCGGTCTCCCCGCCCAGGAGCTCGTCTTGGCGCAGGACACCGACGAATAAACAGGTATGTCCAGCGTAGAGCGAAAGTGACAGAGTCAGAAAGTACACGGAGCTCTGGGAACAGGAGCGGTGACAGAGAGCTCCGTGGAGCTGAAACTTTCTGAGCTGAGGGACTGGACTGGGACTGGGGAGCTGGCTGGGTGAGGGAAAAAGGAGGTGACGTAGGAATGGGAGACTCTGCAAGGTACGTGCTCCCAATCGCAAACGATTCCATATGACCGAAGACAGGATGACAGAAGAGACCGCAGATGTTAACGTGGTCCCGATTACGAAGGGCCTGGTGAGCTAGTAACAGGTCGGTACTGTACCCACGACAAAGGGAAAACCACAAAGGGTTTCAAGCAGAGGATACAGGATAAGACTTACATCTATATATATGTAAACAAAATCCTGGGCTATAGAATGGAGAAAGGACTTAGAAGGGCAAAGCTCATGGTAGGGACACACCACCAGTCAACAGTTCGGTTTTATTCCGATAGTTCAGAACTAGAGCATTAGCGTTTGAGAGATAGGGGTTTGAGGTCCAGCTCCCAGCTTAGGCAAGTTATTTATTCTCTCTGAGCTGCGATTTCCTGAACTTTGAAATGCTAAGAAGAGGCACGAACACCAAAGGATCTGACGTATGAAGAAGATATACATGTATTTTTTACACCGGTTGGCACTCTGAAAGCATCATCAAAATGATCCGTGTTTATCCAGAGGCCTGAACTAGGGCAACAGCAGCGGGAATGGAGAGACGCTGGAGTCGCGCATCGTTGGAGGCGGAGTTAAAGGGACACGGAACTGGCCGGATGTGGGAAGGAGGTGAAAGGCAGGTGTCGAGGATTTCCGGTTTGGGCGCAGGTAGATGGCAGAACCTTCACTGAGCTGAGGCTTGAGGACGAGGTGAGGGTTCTGGCTGGAAGTTATGTCTGGTTCTGGACAGGTTGTTTTGGAAAGGCCTGTGAGATGCCCTGAGTGGAATCGTCTGGTGAGCAGCTGAGAGAGTGAGCCTGAACCTCAGCAGAGAAATCTGAGCGGGAGCTCGGCTGGTGGGGCGGAGGAGAGAACTCGGGGGCGTGTGTCCCCAGAACGGAGCAGAGGGACAGGCACTGTCCTGGGCTGGGAACAAAGGTGAGAAGATATGACTCGCTCCCGCAGGGAACTCACTGTCCAGTCGGGGAAGCAGATAATTAAGCAGATTATTAGAATACAATGGACATGTTTTGAATGGAAGCCGTGGGGTGGGTCCCAGGGTTTGGAGGGAGTGAGGGTGGGACCAGGTTCCAAAGCTCAGAACAAAAATTCGAGATAGTCAAGGCGGCGAGTGAGGACGGAGAGGGTGGAGCAGCTTAGAAAGGATTTCGAACACTCTTAATTCAGAAATGAAATAACCGACTGTAACATCGTAGCCTTAGTTAGGAGTTTTAGTGCTCTCGAGGGCCTCGCCTCTCAGACCGTGATATCGTGGAGTTTTCAGAGCGTGAGGGGGCCCTGTAAGTAAAGCTGCAGAAGTGTGGGGTGCTAACACCAAGCAGACACCCTACTGAACAGCGTGTCTGTCATTGTTTTACAAGTTGGGATTGTGTGCAATGTACAGATAAGGGATTCGAGGCCCAGAGAGGTTAAGTAACTTGCTCAAGAACACACAGCTAATTAGAGATCGAGCCGGGCCTAGAGTCTAGAGTTTTCATTCTCAGGTCAGTGTGTCTTTTCTTGGTATATCTGAGACCTTATACTTCCCACCTGCCGAGTCCACATGCAAGTGTATCTTCAGGTTTTTCCGAGCTGCCGTAAAAGACACGTGTACAGCCGGTCCTCGAGTGACGTCGTTCCATTAGATTTCATCGATGAGATGCCATAGGAACTTAACCCTTGCTTATATCGATTAGCCTATGGTAAAATTGGTTTCATTACACGTCGTGTCGCTCAAAGTTGCAGAACCTATCAATGACATTAAGTGAGAACTCCCTGTCCTTAAAAATATCATGAGAATAGGTGTGGGAGGGATTTTTGGAGCAGCAATCACAATCATCGAGGGCACGTGGTCTTTCATAAGGAAAGACTTTTCGCAGGTGAAATCCCTTTCGATTCCTGTCGTAGCCGCCGCAGAAAGTTCACCCAGGAGGAAGTCCCTCAGCCTTGATGGTGACTCAGGCTTTGCTTCCTGTCAAGGAATCCCAGTTCATTAGAATCGACCTAAGCTTAAACCAGCACCCCAACTTGACAGTGGCATGAAAGCTCTGCCGTGACCTCTGTTAAACTTCTCAAGAAAAGGTAGAATCATGACTCTCAGGTTTAGAATGAACTCGTTCGCCATCTTATTTCATTCAATCAGCGAGGGAACGAGGCAGATGTTACAGCCGGTTCAAAAGCAAATTCGAAAGAGAAGAGACCCATTTCTAGAGCAGGAATATTGAAATGAATGTCCAGAAAGAGACGGAACAGGCTTCTTGGACAGGGGGCGTGGGAGCTGATTAAAACTCTGCTGGAAGAGGCAGAATTTGCACGTCTATAGACAAGAAGTATTTTACAAGGTTATCAGCTATCTACGATTTACGGAGTTGTAAAATAGAAATCCGATAACACAAAACGTTGTGCTATAGACAACTCACAGTTTTCTAGTGATGTACAATTTTTTCCTTATACTTATGAGAAAAGCAGAGGCACATTTTACAAATATGGGGATTCCGGGTTCCTTTCGCTGTATCGTGCATGCATACGAAGATGCACGTGTGGGTGTATGTGTGTACTTCCACGTACTTTTGAAAATAAAAGTTTCACAAAATAGTACTTGCTACATTCAGTGCACCTTGATATTTCCTATTCTGTTAACGCTGGTATCAACACAAATCAATCTCAAAACTCATGAATCAAAACTCATGGATCAAGTTTGAAAACGGGGGACACATCAGTGCTCCTCAACCTATCTGTTGTGAAGAACCAGTTTTTAGATTTTTTTAAAATAATTTCCCATCCTTCATATACTGATAACTTTCGTAAAATATAATAATTACTAGAAAAATAAGGTGGAAACTCCTCCATAGACTTATAAAACACAAACTCAATTTTTTATATATATATATATATATATAATTATAAAAAAATTGAGTTTATATATATATATATGTGTGTGTGTGTTATTATTTGCAGACACAAAATTGGATGCTGGGGCAAGGTCGAATTCCCATGAGAGTTTTCAGATGCTTACTCTCAGTTTCTGCGCTTAGTCCCCACACGCTGGGGGAACGGTGGGCTCCACTGGTTCTTCGAGTAGCACTGAGTAGTGACCCCGGCTGGCTCTGACAGTCCTGGGACTTTCTGTTTTCCAGGAAGCGACCCTCCCTCAGGCTGCCTCAGTCGGTGGGGGCTCACGAGGCACACCTGTGGCCGCAGAAGAGGGACGTCACAGGAGCATCTGGCGGCAGCGGCCTCACAGTGAGTGAAATGCCATGTGGCACTGTGATCCGACCCCAGGTGGTCCTTCATCTGGCCTGTTCACCGCGAGTGCGAGCAGGCTGTTCCCTCACACTGCTCTCCCGTTTTCTTGTCTTCGATGCTTCTCGTGGTGCTGGTTGCTTCTTTTGTGGTGTCTCCCAGTTCAAATTCCTGAAAGAGCCTTATTGCGTCACGTGAGCATCACTTCTGTGGCTGCGGGACGTGGTCACTTGACAACATTCAGATCAGGCCAGGGTCACTTGACAAAATTCAGATCGGCCGCCTTTCTCTCAGTCGACGAGGCGTCTGGTCAGAGCTCAGGGAGCAGGCTCTCATGAACACGGTCACGCTTGTTCAAGAAACGGCCCAGGAAGGGGAGGATGAGGCCAGGTGTCCTCCGAAGAAAAGATTGGCCCATCCAAAATACATTTATAATTCTCCATTCCAAAAGCCCCAAATACTATTGAGATGTCACTTACTTCACAGCAGACATAACAAGAGCAAGGCTGTCATAGCGGCGTCTCTAATATAACTGCAGATACAGACCCTTCTGACTCCACACCACCTTTGCCTAGAACTGGGTTAAAGAGAGACACGGGAGAGTTGTCCCATCCCCAGAGGGGACTTCAGCATTTCTCTCAGTTCAGGAGGCCCTTGCCTTTTGTGAGGTACACTTCTTAAGATCTTCCCAAGTCATCAAGCTCTCAGTTAAAACACTAGTTTATACTATCCCCCATAAAATGCAATAAAGCATCATTTCAAACGAATGATGGCAAACTCAACGGAACACACAGAACCACGAAGTCGTATCGAGCTATAGACAGTGGGCAGAGAACAGTTTTCTCCCAAAAGCTAAGAGAGACTCCTTGCCCACCGCGAAGTCATTCTCGTGGCTGAGGAAATTATAAATCAATCTGTGTCCTACGCTCTAAGAGCTGCTCATGAATAGTCACGACTGTTTATGTCAGAGCCTGAACGCTGAGGTGTGTTCCTACACTGCTAGTCCATATCCTTTCATTTAGTTCATTTCATACCAAAATGAACGGGCATATGACTTGACGTTTAGATGTCCTAGGCGTGTCTATATTTCCCATATATAAGATGTAATGCGTACGAAGTGCCTAATACCTTATCTGCCGCAAAGCAAGCACTCAATAAATGTTAACTCTGACATACATATGGATTAAACCAATACTATCTAGATTGCTTGAGTTATTTTCCGTGCACGGAGTTGTATTGCTGCCTGCTTAGGTTATAGCTATAGCTATGTTCATTCCTCAGTGTGATCTGCTTTCTCGTAAGTTCACGGAGGTGTTGTTTTTCTGTGGTGGGCTCCGCCACTAGTTTTCACGTTCATCTCGGAAGGTCCTTTACAGCCTGGCTTGCCCCCTGCCAAGGATGGGGGTGAGCGAGAATGTAACAAGAAGGGTCCGGGCACAGTGGGCACCCAGCAAATGCCGCTGGCCGGCTGGCCGACCGATTTACTGCCATCTCCCCTCCATCCTATGATAAGTGTTCATCACTGCAAATGTAAGAACCTCCTTATCTTCATCTCCTGCCATCCAGAACGGTCTTCCTAGATCTCCCTGCCTCGTCGACTCGCCATCACGTTTCACCCTTTCTTCCTTTTCCTGGACCTTCCAACCTCTTTTCTCTCCCCCAGACTATCATTTGAACTCAGTGCTGACATTGTTTAGTTTCGGAAAACGTGTCCCGTTTTGCACCCATCTCTTAATTTGGCTGTACCCATTTCTCCGGAGCCTCCCGGTAAAAATGGGACAAAGGCTCAAAGGGCTACACGTTAAAAATGAAAAGCTCCATGTAGACTGTCAGGGAAGCTAAACACCCACTTCAGATCGGAAGCTGAATCTCCTCCGGACGAGAAAGCCTCCTTAGCTCACCTTCTCTGTGAAGCTGTATTTGGGCGAATGCTTTTAAAGGAATTCTCTGAATGTGGAGGGGGATTGGAGTGACGAAACCCCGGCCCTCTGGGTGAGACCGATCTCCCGAGCTGATGAATTTCCCCTCCCGCGCCCTTAATTTGTTTCAATCTCAGTCTAGCGACCGACACCTGGTTCGAGCTCCATAAATGGCAGGTAGAAGTAGGGAAGTCAAAAGGAGGTGAAGCAAACTTCTCTGCAAACCCTTCTCCCTCTAAAACGAGGCAGGTCGCTCTAAGAGGGAAGGTGACTCACGCAGCCACGTGGCTCTGTGCCGAGTGTAGCACCAAGCTTCATGCCCATTTACACACCTGCGGCATTTTTTTTTTTTTAAAGCAAGTCTGGGTTAATTACAGGATTTCTTTGTATTTTCATACGTATAATAATCTCGTTTACCCTGTAAATGATTCATTTACAATTCAATGAAACCGCCAAGGAGAACAAAATGTTAAAATAAGCGCGCGTTTAAATAAGATACAAGATGTATAATTAGACATAACGCATAACCATATCTCCATGTTTGATTCACACGGTGACACAAAACAGGTCATTTGAGGCGACGCCAAATATCAGGGATTAGATGACCTTAAAGTTCCTGCCAAGCTGGAGATTCTACGATTTTGTGATCTGAATGAAAAATGAAAAATTTAGGTGTGTCATCCAAATGTTTACAAGAATCCAGCTGTTTGATGTCAGGTGGACAAAACACCCAGGCAACTGACTGAGGCGTTTCATTTCCATGCAGATGTTTTGGCTTTGTGTTGATTTAGCCCGACACAGAGCAAAGTTAAGTGACTTACTCAGATTTGTGACAAAATCTTCCGACTGTCCCGGCGATAGAATTGTTGAGAGGCTTGCCATTTTGGTACCAGTAGCGCCGATGTATTGCAACTACCCTGCTGACAGCTTCTGAATCCGTGAGACGAAAACAGACAATTTAGTTTTCTCCAGCTCTCTGCTCCCCACCTCCGCCCCGCCCCTCCCGACTAAGGTCCGTGTTAACCTGGGCTCTGACCCATGACAAAGTGGGCTCCTCTATCACAGGGCTGTGCATCGTGGCCTTTGTGTTTGAAGCAGCTTCCGTTCGCAGTGATCCCCGTGTCTCTGAGACATCGTTATCTGGGCCAAGGGCTGAGCGGATCATAATTCCTAACCGTTTCAAAGGCTGATTGCAGTCCAGGCAATCACAGCCACCATTCATCTTTCCGTCGTCGTGGTCAATAATACAACTCATCTAGACGTGGCTGGGATGCACAGGCCTGGCTGAGGTGACTGACACCGACCAAAAGTCCCCAAAACACTCCGTAAGTCTCAACGCTGTTCTCGAGTTTGCAGCTGCAGCTTTCTCTATGCAGAGCCCTGTGCTGTTTGCAAATCAGCCTCTTTGACTCGGCTTCTTCCGGTGGCCTTGACTTCCAGTGAATTTCCCGGGGCCTGATTGCTGCTCACTCCAGGCCCGTCTGGTACCTCTCGTGCCCAGATGTCTCAGGCTTGACCATTCGGTTTGAAATCGGGCTTCTAAAGCATCTTTCTCAGTGACCCTCTCTGGCTTCTTTACTTCCGGGACCGTCACTTTCTTTCCCATGGCCCACTCTGGCCCTCTGCATGGCCCCTGCCGTTGCTACTCAGGCCCTGCGTCGTCTGAACAGCGTGGCCTTGGCTGCCCAGAAGGCTGGTTCTAGACCAAACTCCCTAAGTGACCTTGAGCAAGTCACAACACCTCCCTGGGCCTCACAGTCCTTATCTTAGCATGAGAGTGTGGGACTGAATCAGGTCTGAGTCTCCCTCCAGTTCTAAAATTATATTATCTCTCTAATACTGTTAGACTGGCTGCCTTCCAAGGTGTCACACTGCTCATCATTCTGTCTCGTTGTTATGCAGGGATTTGTGGGGGAGGGGCGGTGCAAATATGAGGCTCCGGGACTAATATCTTGAAAAATTATAAAGTGCGTCCGCTACCCTTCCCATCTTCATAAGCCCCCTCTTTTCTTTCTCTGCTGAATTGAAAACTCAGAGGCTTTAAACAGACACATTATGACAGTTCCCCGAATCGCACAGTAAAAACGGAGAAAGGTATAGGTGAGCTTTGCACCCTGGGTGTGCACAAACAATGCTGCTCAGGACGGGGTGGGGTGGATGGGGGTTCATGGTGGGAAGAGGGGTCTCACCACGGAAGCTGAAGGGAGCAAGAGCAGAATGGGGGAAGAGAGACCTAAAGGGACTGAGGGGAGGTACCTGCATTTAGGGGAACACGGGGCGGGGGGTGCTCACCTGAGCATCCGAACAGCACTCTATTTGGAGTTTAGATATGCTAATTCCAAATGAACGGAATTAGCATATCTAAAAAAACAAATGAGCACACGCACAGTGTTCGGATGCTCCCAGGGTGTAGACTTCCAGGTAAGGGATCCTCTAGGATACTGAAAGCGTGTCCATCCCCGGTATGGGTGGTCCAGGGCAGGTCACATTAAGTGCTTCCGCCCCATGTGTTTATACACAGGTACCACCAGGTTCACGAGCGTCCGGGGCAGTTTGTTAGATGTCGCAGAGGATGTCAGTCTAAGGAAGGGGGGCCGTCGGGGTGCGGGTCTACCCCCTCTCTTGATGTGAATGAACCACTGGCGTTTTTGCTACTGTGATCGTGGTTGTTTTTATAATCTGAAACCACCGGCGGATACAGTGATCGACTTTCCTATAACATCATCCTGGTGATGTTAAAAACAAAAACAAAAAACACCTGAGGTTAGCCCTGATTTGGGCCTCAGGAATGGTTCTGGATAAGCAACGCTATTTCTGAATTAAATCCTGAGAGTTCAAGTGGGTGTCTTGTGTGGGATAAAACTAGGTGAGACGGGCCCCTGCCCCTCGTCTGTTTGGAGCTGGCCAGAGACGTCATCCTGCTTTGGTGTCACTGGAACAGAGAATGACCAGGGAGGAGCGATTGACTTCCCCACTCACCCGAGGACCCCCACCCACACTTCCTTGTTCCCTCTCTCTCCCTCCTCTTATGCCCATTTCAGCCTCTCTTTCCTGTAATCCATCGGTTGAGAGTTTGCTTTAAACTTTCAAAAGCATTTTTTCTCCAAGTCAACTTCTCCACAGCCAGGAGGAACTTAGGTCAGGGTAACCCCTCTCCCAAAGTTTCGGGAGTGAGCGAAAGCAAGAGAGACCTTCGGAGTGTTTGGGAAGCAAGACGTTAGTCCTTAGTGCAAAGATGGTTGCTAAGACCCCTTAGGGTGCTGGGATCGGACTAAAGAACTGAAGCGGATTAGACCGGAGTTGAGCTGTAGGTTTGAAGGGCTGAGGATAAGGCTTGACAGCAGCTGCTCATTGAGCCAGGTTGGGGATGCCGCTGACAGATGACATGAAAGATGCTCTGAGCAGCTCCTGGCTTTGAAAGGGGCCTCCAGCTGAGAGAACGCGGGGCAAGGCTCAGCTGGAGTCACCTGATGGGACTTTTATACATCGTGGCCTCTTGACTGTTGAGATGGTGGGTCCAGAAAGAGGACAAAGAATCTGGAGATGTGGGGAATATCAACTTCGTACAATGTTTTATTGCCGTGAAGGTTCGTTCTATAATTTTGCAGCTTACCAAGTACAATCCCAAATACTATCTCATGTAATTTCCACAATTGCCCAATATAACTGAGTGGTCATCATGAACTATTTTGCTGTTCATTCATTCAGTACCTTTGGAGAGCCTTTTATGCACAAGGCGCTACGATAGATGCTTAAGATACTACGACAGACGAGACTACGTCAACAGTCGAAAAGTAATTACAGTGAAGTGTGATTGATTATGTTTGGGAGAAATAAGGTGCCAGCGGGAAGATTTATTCTGGCCTAGGAAAGTATTTTCAAAGGAGTTGACATTTAAGATGAGAACTGAACGGTAGGTGAGTAAGGTTGAGCTAGGCGAGGATCCAGGAACGGAAAATGTTCGAGGTACAATTTCTAGCAGACTCAGACAGGAAAGACAGAGAAAGCAAGTGAGCTTGGCTCATTCTAGGAACTGCGGGGAGGTGGTCACGGCTAGGTGGAGGACGTCGGGGGGTCAATGAGAAGAAATGAGGCTGGAACGAGGAGCGGGAGCCAAGTGTTGAAGGGAGCGGAGCCATGTTAGGGAGGATGAACGAATCCTGGAAAGGAAGACACCGAGGTTCCTGACCTGGGCAATGGGGGGATAGCCGTGCGATTCGGCTGAGAGAGCCTGAGAGGAAGAACAGGTTTTGAGAAAAAGGAGGCACGTCATGCTTGCGACATCCCGTGTTGCTGTCCCGTGGGCCGCTGGGGGGAACGTCTGGTGCTCAGGAGAGGCGCATGGGCTGAAGACAGGGTGGCAGCAGTTTCCACGTGGATGATCACTGAAGACCAAGAAGCGGGGGAGATTGCCCAGGGAGGTAGACAGAGGGAGGAGGAACGGCCCAGGGTAGAGCCCCAGGGAACTCCGAAGGCGAGGGGCGGAGTAGAGGAAGGCCGCCTGGAGAGGAGGCTGAGGAGCATGCGGTTTCTGCTGAGAAAAAAGGCTTTGGAATCGGGGCTCTCTGGCCAGGTGTCTCTGGGCAAGTCGTGGTCCCTCTCTGAGCCTCGGTACCTTCCTCTTCGATGGGGTGACCACAGGACACGCCGTATAGAACAGTATCTAGAAAGTTTAACACAATCCTGGCTTATAGGAAGCACCATTTAATGCTAGTTATCATGTTAATTATTTGAATGAGGAGGATAACCGGAAGCAGCAGCTGCAGAAGTCAAAAGATCGTCAGATGAAGATGGTGTCATGAGGGCTGAGGGAAGAGTCCGGGAAAACTGCTCATGTGCTGGGAGGTCAGAAGGAAGAGGCGGAGAGGGGTCTGTTGGATTTAGCTGTGTGGGTAGGGCCTTGATGACCTTTGCGAGACAATGTCTCAGTAGCTTGTCCAGGTGGAAAAAGGCCCGAAGACAATCATGGAGGGAGAAGTGGATGCTCGGAAGAGTCTGGTGGCCTAGCCGAGGTTGTGCGGCCAGCAAACTCCAAATTTGGTTGGCTTTCCACCTGTAGGACCCAAAGAAGGTGATTCAGCAAGGAAACATGACTCCGTGACGTGCGGAGCTCACCGAGGAGGCGGATAAATGAAAAAATAAGGCGGGGGGAGGGGGCGATGGGCGTATCCAGCAGGGGACAGGAGGGGGTAATTAGGCAGACCCACTCCCAGGAGGGGGAGGAAATTGGATATAAAATCAACAAGTATGTATCGAACGCCTACCTCATGTCAAGCATGCGGGACCTGTTGATGAAATAGAGACACGAGACATGATTCCTGCTTCCAGGAACAAGACATGAACGCGTGAGAGATTTAAGGGCTAAACAGTTGTTAAAGGCAGCGACGGAAGAGCTGTCACAAAACAATATATGCTTTGCTGTCCGCTGCGTGGAGCGGACAGTGAGTGGACACTTCCCCACTTTGCCAAGGAGGGCTCGCCAGAGGAGGTACCGTTCCAGCTGCCGGCCTCACATAGATGAACTGGCCCGGTTAGCGGGGGACGGGTCCTGGGGACTCTGGTGAGAACAGGGCTGGGGAGGGAGTGGGCAGGGCCGGGATCCACCGGCCGCTCCGTAACCCTACGGGATGACAGCGCGGTTGGGGGTGTGTGTGTGTCATAGTGAGACCAAGAGACAGAGAAAGACGGTCACACAGACACAGATAGAGAGATGAGACCTAAAAAAACAAGAAACGAAGAGGGTCACCTGGCACGTACTGGATCAAAGGTCAGAACATCCAAGGGGACACAATCCTAGCTATGGGGAGGGCTGAGGCACGTGTGTGGGAAACTTCGGAGTCAGACTCAGTCCCGACTCTTCGCCTGCGTGGATTCATCTTTCTGGGCTTCCTTTTCTTTGCCAGAAAGACAGGGACATTGACACCGCTTCACCCAGCCGCTGTGAGGTGTGAAGGAGACAGTACATACACTACCCAGCTCACAGACTGGTCCAGAGCTGATGCTCCATAAATACCGGTTGTCAGTGACAGTTCCAGGTGCTTACAGATGGTCATCTTTCACTAAAGAAGTTCAAGATGCCGTATCAATATTAGGCTGCGAAGCCTGAATAACGAGTGCCGCCATCCCTCTTTTCTGCGGGAAGAACGTTGGCGCTGAGGGCCAGGGTTTTGCCGGAGGAATAAGCAGTTCTGTGGGAGGATGGGGCAGGGAGGAGAAGGCACCGGGAGGCAGCAAAGCCTCAACGAAGATTCCGGAACACCTGCTTTCCTTCCCTGCTGCCCTATGGCCAGCCCTGCGGCCAGCCCGCAGGCGGTGGCATCAGATCACCAACTCTCTGCTGCCCAGCCACCGGTCCAGACCGGGGTGGGCGGGCTGAGGAGTGTGCCACGAGGCAGTGTCACCCTGGGCGTTCATTTCTCAGCAGTCAGGCAGCGGCAGGGGGGCGAACCCCAGTCAGACCCAGCACGGGCAGCTCCCAAGAGCAGCTTGCGAGTCGGACTCTCTCTGGCAGCCTCTCCCCACCTCCTCCATGGCAGCCTGAGCATCGCCCGTCCTGGAGGAATACTGTCCCCCAGGATCGCAGGCACGAGTGAGCAAAGCCCAGAAAGCGAAACCGCCTTCCGGTCTCATCCGCGTGGCGTGTCCCCGTGGTCGGGATTCGCTTCCGTGGTCCCTAAAGCAGTCTCTTTGTACGACTCTTCTCTTTAATTGACCCCCATTATTCAGCACCCAAGAAATGGAGACAAGTCAGTGCCTCGTGCTAACGATTTCTGGGGCCCGGGTTGCTGAGGGCGTGCGGGGACCCAGCCCCCAAGGGCCTCTCAGCGCTGAACCAGCGTCACGCCGCCTCCGCCAGCCCAGGTCCCCAGGGGCGTGCCACCGGCGGAGCTCGGCGCAGCGGCGGCTGACTCCAGCACCCGTCCGTGTTTTAGAAATCAGCGTCCGGAGGATGCTCGAGAATTGAGGCGGGCTGGGAGCTGCACACTCACGTGCTGCGGAAAGTCCCGCAGGGAGAAGCGGCCCAGGTTATAAACGAAGGGTGGGGCCTCGAAGGGCGCCGGGTGCACAGTGGGTGCTCAGCAGGTGCTGGCTGAATGTGGAAAAAAGCAGCCGCAGGGATGGGCCAAACGCCCAGTTTCAGGCCGGAGATTTGGAATGAACTGTCTTCTAGTCACCCAGGGCCTTGCCTGAGACCCCATTTCAGGGTGAAAATCTATCTATTTACATTTTCAACCCGTCCTCCTCCTTTAGGACCTATACCTAATGCCTCGTCAGGAAATTCTTTCCTCCTACATGAAACAAGGTCATGCCCTCTGGCTCTGCCATCAGAGGACATGGAGCGGGACAGCTCGCTGGCGTTTCTGACGAGCCCCCTAGGCACATGGGCGGGTGTTGACTGTGCCGCGACCTTTCCCATAACGGTTAGTGTCCGGCCCTTCCGTGTGCTCGTCAGAGATCTTGCTCACCGACTGTCGACATCTTGCTCTTGCCTCTGCCACGGCTTCTGTCAGGGAATAACCGGGCGGGACAGGATGAAAAGCCGGGGACGCTCCCGTCCGCCTCGCTCGCACCAGCAGGGGCTGTGTGCGCGGAGCCCGTCGCCTTGTGCCAGGGATACGCCCGTCACCTCACCTTTCAGCACCCCTAATATCATCCCCAAATTACAGGCAAGGAAAACGAGGCACGGAGAGGTTGGGGGACTTGCCCAAGGTCACGCCACAGAGTGGCGGAGCCTGGATTTGAACTCGAGGTGGGCCGATGCCAGAACCGGCGCCCCCGGGGCCCGCACCGGAAAGCCTCAGTATCCACGTCTGCACGCCTCGCTCGCCCTGGCGATCCGCCACCAGCTCCGCTTTTCCTTTCTTCCCTACTTCACGGCCTCGATCTTTTCCCACCTCTGAGCGAGCATTTCATGTTTTCTCTGCAGGTTATTTCCTCGTACATTTAGCTGGTTCGACGAGTGTGTCTTGGTCACCTCTTAGGCTCTGGTTCTACGGTACCAACAGTCAGAATTCCAGTGTCATCTTCCAAAGCCTTGGTGGCTTTAGTCTGCTGTCTTCCATGTCTCATCTGTCATCTTTCTTTGCTTTATTCCGTAGGAAATAAGTATATTCAGGGTTCAACCTTGAAAGGATCTCAGAAATTATCTCCCGACCCATTCACTTTACGCATGAGGACTCGACTCTGCAGAGCTAATATGTAGCAGAGTCTCGCTCTAATGAAACTCTGTCCCCTTTTTTCTGCTCCTTGCTCTCGCTTAGGTACCAGGTGCATCACAGGTAAGTATTACTCGGCCATGTATCAGTCGCGACTTGATCTTTTACTCCGTAAAAGGGGAATGGGATTAATATTTACCTCTGAGGGTTCGAGTGAGGACTAGATGTGTTACTGTGCATAAAGAGCTGGGATTAATGTGCCTAAATTAATGAAGGTGAGTTAATGTATCTAAAATTCCACTTTCACATCTTTCGTTATCCATTTATAAGCCAATATTTCTAAATCCTTGTCATACGAAGACTTTGTGTGCTAAACATGGACTATAAAAATGAATTTCCTCAACTGATCTTATGCTGCTATTAATGAGCCAATAGAAGATATTGCGCATCATTTAAAAAGCACTGTGACGTCTTCCCGGCGTCCCCCTGCCCTACCCAGACTTTGGCAAAGTCAGGTCGTGCGTTTCCCTGTGCTTCCACATCCCCCAAACACTGGATCATCACAGCGTCCCGCCCCGCACCCCGCTACAGGGAAGCTTAAGGGCATAACCTAGTCCTGTTCGTCTAATCGTCAGTTCTAAGTGCTCAGTAGCTACACGCAGTAAGTATTTGGCAGAGATTTGCTGTCGAATAAATGAATGCAGCATCTGCATCCTCCTCTCTCATCTCCACCATTGACCATCATCCCCAACTTCTTTTTACTATCTCTCTCTGTATTTTTTTTCTGGCCTGACTTTTCATTCTTTTTCTAATTTACCATCGAGTTTAAAACAAAAATATAAACCGTCAAATGCAGCCAGACAGGTGGCTTACACAGAGACCAGGAAAAGGAACATGTAAGCAAAAATCGATCAAATCTCCAGTACTAGAGAGGGAGGAAGAGGGTGTGAGGAAGGACGGCCGATGCCAGCTCTTTAGCCCTAAACCTGGAGAGACAGGACAGATCAGAGGTCGAGAGCCATCAGCTTCATCCTGAGTCACACCTGGACTTGAATGAGTCGCCTGACCTCTGTTAACCTCTGCCTTACCACCTGTAAAATGGGGATGGTAACTGTCCAACCCCTAGATGTCTTGCGAAGGCTAAGACCATTCCTATGCAGTGCCCGGACATCAAGGGGCCTTGATAAGTATTAGCCGTAGAGGAGAGGCTGGCCCTCCGTCGTCCCCAGCCCCACCCTGGGACAGTGGGATGATACCTTGAGACCATCCCATGCCCCTTATTCCTAATCTGTGGTCACGAAGCGTTGGGTCTCTCAAGGAAACCGGACAATTAATCCTGGGGATTGGTGTGGGATCGCTCCTCTTCTATGTGAATGTGTTTGCGTTTTGGTTCATCAATCATTTCTAGAAGGAATTTTTCGCTTGAGGCTTGAACCTGAACTGGCAAGAGTTCAGGCACAGACCTCGGACCTGTGGTGATTTTCCCTGTCCCCTCCTTGTAAGCACACATGCGTGATGTCACCACCTGGAGAGAATCTGTCAGAAACAGGCATCTCTCACCACATAAAGAGCCAGAGCAGTCATTTTCTCATGACCGCCATCATCATAATAAGTTAATAGGGCTCACGTGCATTAAGGGCAAAGGTGAGCCATAAATATGAGAATAATAATTTAAAGAAAATAAGATCGTTCATTGTAACTCTACTCTCCACTCTCCTGAGCTTCACTGGAATTAGACAACCAAACAAGCAGCAGGCAGCAGACACTGGGTTGAATACGGTTCCCAGAAAAAGTCCCTGCCTTTGCCTTGTGATTGGCTGAGCGTCTCCTGAGGGCCGAGAGCTTTCTGAGCAGCTGGTGCAAATGGATGCCTTTCTGAAATTAACCAGTTGATGAATGTCACAGGCATCAGGCTCCATTCCAGGGCTGGGCCAGGCTGTGCTCTAAGTGCACGTTTTCCTCACAGCCTCCAGGGTCTGTGACTAACAAGGAGATGGATGGTCCAAGGCGAGTGGAGTGGATGGGGATCGAGGTGTGTGTTGTGGGGGGCGGGGGGCGTCTTGTGGGGACAGTTAGAAGGGACCGTAAGATACTCAGTGCTGGAGGGCTGATGCTTCTCTCCCCGGTGCATCCTTGGATTTGTGGCAGAACCTGCCACGTCCACACTTTCTGGACATTTGTTCATCTAAGGCCTCAGTCCAGGAGGAGGAGTCCCTGTGCTTTGTGTGTATGGTACAAAGACCTAGTCTTTTGAGAAAACTTGAGCCTGGCTCGGGTATTTATTAACTGTGTGAACTTGTGCAAGTTATCACCCACTCTGAGTTTGAGCGTCCTCATTTCTTTACCTAGAAAATAAGACCTTCTTCACACAGGTGTGAAGTGACATCTGAAGCATGCTTCACACCACCTGGAACAAACCGGTGCTCAGCTCCAGGTCGGTCGATTATCATTATTATTGTTACTGCTGTTATCGAAGGAGCCGAGGTCAGCTGAACCCAGGCATCTCAGACCAAAGGCGCTGAGGTCGGGGACTTACGTTTTGGATTCTCCTGTCGGGTCCTCTTTTAAAAAATAGATATGAGTCATGCACATACTGAGGTGTCAGTAACGCATACCAGCCTCATCGACCTGCAAGGGGTAAATGGTTAGGACGAGCGTTGCTTACGTTGTGATTTTGCTCAAAGGCCACTGTGATGAGTCCAGTGTAACACTGTATTAAAAAAAAAAAAAATGAGTCTAGTACGGCGAGTTGCTCTAGCCCGAGGAATGGGATTTGCAAATGCACATGCTTTACGGTTCTGGACGTTTCTGACCCGACGGCGTGCCGGGGTGGGGCCGGGAGGCTGGGCTGGTCCTAGCTCCACCTCGCTTTGGCCAGTTCTCTCTTCGGGCCTCAGTCTCCTCGTTTGCAAAACGAGAGGGCTGTGTTTTGTTGGCGACAGACACCAGGAGTGAGGAAGAGGGGACTCGGATGAGGCCAGGCCGGCGCGGCTGAGGGGAGGAGCTCAGGGCTAGTGAATCTGGTGATGAAGAGTAACTTCTCCTTCCGGAAGGAGAGCCCTTGGGAAAATAGACTCGGTAACTCTGAGGCCACCTGGGAAACGTTAGATCCCACTCTCAAACAGGCAGAATTGTATGTGTCACCTAAAGCGGCAAAGGTTTTATAAGGCTAAACAGCCACCCAAGAGAGGGAATTAGATTTCGAAGCCTCCGGTTCGGCCCGCTGCTTAGCTGGCAGACCTGCCTCCCCGTCTTTCTATTAACACAGGCTGCCCCTCACACACCTACTGACCATTAATTAATGGTCAGCGAATCGGCCAACCTGCTGGTACTAACTATCATTCACAGGCAAAGAATTGGTGCAATAAATTGTATTCTTCTTAAAGGTCGTTAGCATGTCCCAAGGCCAATTGCTGAGTTTGGCAAGGTGATCTTTCAAGTATCCACTTACTATTCTGGCTACGAGGCTCTGTGAAAAAGTCCTTAATGAAAACAGTTAAGTCAACAAGCAGTCGATCAACAGAGGCATAGTCTCAGGAACACTGGTGGACATCAGCTGGTCGGCGGACATTCCTTATGATGAGTAGGTTCGTCTAGGACTGTCCCTCATCTGTTCCTTCGGCTCTGGACCCCCGCCATGGTGCAGTTATGACATGCACCGAACCTCTTCTCAAGTCCGATTCCTCAAGTTCCGTGAGAGCAGGAGTCCTAGAATCAGAAAACCCGCTTTCTGTGCTCTCTCTGCTGCTCGCCCGCTGTGTGACGCTGGGCGGCCATATGCTCCCTCTGAGCCTCAGCCGCCCCGTCTGCAAAACAGGTGATAACAATGACTTCCCGGGCTGGTCGTGAAGAGCGTCCAAGCTCAACTGCGGGGAAAAAACACATCGCAAACTGCGGGGCTCTGTGGAGCCGCGAGGTCCTTGAGGCCCGGTCGGTGGTTCTGGTTCCGTGGCACAGAATAACTAACGCAGTGGTTGTCAACCACAGAAGAATCATCCAGAGAGCTTGGAAAGAATCCCCAGGCCTGGGCTCCACTCCCAGATATTTTTATTTAATTGGTTTTGGGTGGAGCCCCAGCGTTGGTATTTTTAAAAGTTCCCAGGTGATTCTAATGAGCAGCCAGGATTGAAAACTACATTTGGCTCCTCGCTGGAGGCTCAGCTCCGTTGGATGAATGACTGATTCCGGTTGTGACTTCTCCCCGCCCGTGGAGGAGCCTGCTTTGGACCAGATGGACGGATGTGTCCTGCGTGGGTCATCCTCAGGGGCCCGGCTCCTTCCAGAACTGCTTTGCAAGAGCATCTGGACAGTCACGTGCAGGAGATGCCCGCGATGTCTCCAATGCAGGCGGCGGCACCTCTGAAGGCCAGGGAGGGGGCGGCCCTGCAGCACCGCACGTGGCCTCCAGGCTAGCATCTTAAAGCGGCGGTCGGCCAGGCCAGAGTGGGCGGAAGGCGGCTGGGAGTCTCTGCCTCTGATCTACTCCCACCCATTAGGTCAGGTCAGCCTTTGGCTGTGTCAGAGGCATTGGGGAGCTCCCAGAGGCTCTCCCGTTGCTGTTGACCGTGGGGACACTCCAGTCGGGAGGTTAATGGAACGACTCGATATGGGATGAATTTCCTGGGTGAGCTGGTGGCGAGGCACCTGGACTTCCACCTTCAGGGTTTCCCCTTCAGCTTCTGACCCCCGCTTCCTTCCAGGAAGAATTCTTGGTTGGTTAGAATTTGATCAGCCTAGGTGTGCACATGTGCGTGCGCATGTGCGTGTCTCACACACCAAATGCACCGCGTCTCAGCACGTCAGACTTCCCGCAGGCAGACGTGTCAGGAAGTCCTTTGTCTTTCCCACGCGGCCGGGCATGCCGAGCTCCCTCCGGGAGGCCTTTCAGATCCTCGGGGAGGAGCAGCCACCTGCTTCGGAGGTCCCGGGCGCCTTCCTCTCCTGGAGCATCTCACAGTCCCACTTTTTCACACCGATGGCGCCTCACGGGAAAGGAAGGCAGGGGCAGAGTGAACGCCCAGGCGGAGCTGACCGACCTCCAGCGCTGCCACTTACTCGCTGGGGAAACTGGGACAAGCTATTTAACTTCTCTGAGCCTCAGTGTCCCTATGTCTAAAATCAAGCCAGCGATGTGTGACTTAGGACAATTGTGAGAACGAATGAGATAAGTTAACACGGTGACGAAGGCGGTGCCCGAGCACAATGGTGGTTATGGCCGTGGGCAGGATTCTCACGCATCCTCCCCGCTACCCAGCAAGCCCCTCTGTCCTTTAAAGGTACTCAACAGACAGCCACTGGTCGAGGGCAGAGGAAGAGACCCTGGGGACCCAAATCCTGAGACAGTGGCAAAGAAGCCACTTTCTTTCCCTTGCTTCCTTGTTGAATTAAAGCTATAGACACTTCCTATGGTTTTGTGTTTTTGTTTGTTTGTGTGTTTGTTTTAAGCGATAGACACTGCCCTTTATGTACATGCAGTGGACAGTCATAACTGGACGGGGTCCTTTGCGTCCATTACTGAAAGTCGCTTCCTGAGGCTGAGCAGGCTCGGGGCAGAACCAGGGCCTCAGCAGAATGAGCAGAAGGCCTGGGCATTTGATGGGCGTTACCGAGTACCAGACCTCTCGACGCTGCTAACTTCTCGGCACAGTGTGATACGTGGTTTGGCAGAAGCACCGTCACCCGTGACACAGACGAGGACACTGAGGTTCAGACAAGTGAGGAAATTCGACCCACTGCACAAAACGAGACACAGCAAAAGAGGGCATTCTTGGCTCTGAAACCCACTACTGGCCATTGCGTCACCTCGAATTTCGAATCGGAGGACCCGCGATGTAATGGGGACCTTGCCGCTAACCAGCTGGGTGGCCTTGGGAGCACCACTTACTCCTTCGGAAGCTTCAGTTTCCTCAGTCTATAGGGACAGTTGGGCCACTAGGCGGTGGGGCAGGTTCTCGCTCCCATTCAGGTGTCGCGGGCGCCTCCGCCTGTCACTGCTAGTCTCTGCAGCCCTCTAGCGGTGCTTTGCGGTAGTACCTTGCCTCTCCGTTGCCATAGTCACGGAGGGCCAATGCAGACTCGGTCCCAGGGCACTTGGGAGCGAGGCGTCCTCTTGGCCTTCGCCGATGACCAACTTCACTGACGACAAATGGGGTTCAGAGGGGCCTTGAGACAGAGAGGAACAGACCGCTTCCCAGGAGGCATTGCTGAAAAAGCTTTTAGTCCTGCTTGTTCTATGCTGTACCTAGAACTCTCACTTACTCTAAGGTGCTAGAGAATGAAAACTTCCAATATGGATTACAATCTTAATTTTAAATTCATTTGCGGAATGTACACACACCTGACCTTGTTCGCATCCCAAGGACGCTGATCTCGTCAGGCCATCTTGGCCACTGGAGGGAGTGTCGGGGGACCCTGCCGGGGGCCAATACACGTAGCTTCAAGCTTTGGCGCTGCCGTGTACGTGCCAGCTACGTGACATCCCCGATAGTTCACCTCTCTGCACACCAAACTCTCCCGTAAAATAGGGGCTTGGCGGCAGAGCCATGCAAAGTCTGCCGGCGTAGGCACATGTTTGGAGTTGCTGCTGCTTTATAATGGCGTATTTTTACCATTCCATCCAGTCTCTGACTCCGCTGCTCTTGCCGGTGGAAACACGCTTCTCTGCGAGCCGGGGCAGAGGGCGTTTGGTGAAGGGACTATCTGAAGCTGCGAAGCAGGGCAAGGTGAACAGACACGGCCTTTTGTGCCATCGACATGCGACTCTCAAATCTCCAACCTGGGTCTCTCCCCTGAGATCCAGACTTAGTGTCTACTTGTCTACTCCACTTGGAAATCTAACAGGTATCTCAGACCTAACATGGTTGCATAGAGATATCGATGTTCCACCCGCCCCGCCTCAGGCCAGCGGTGGAGCCGCCATCCCCCTGGTTGCGCCCGGAGCCCTGTTTGATTTCTTTCTTTCACTCACAGCCCCACATCTAAGTCTTTCATAAATCCTTTGGCTCCACCTACAAGATATACCTCGAAGCCGACACGTCTCCCTGCTCCACTGTCTGTGGTCTGCTAGGACCACACCATCCTCCCTGCACCTAGATCACAGCCATAGCCCCTTAGCTGGTCCTGCTCCCCCCCTTCCCCCATGAGCCATCCTCCACAGCTGTCACTCAGAAGAGCAGAGCCGCTCACGTCGGCCCCTTGCTTCACGTATCCGACCAAATCCGAACGCCTTGCTGGGGTCCACCGGGCGCTGCCCGACCCCGCCACGCCTGCCGGCCCCCTTCCTCCCCTCTCCTCACCCTGGCCTCCCCGCCTTCCCTTTGCCGCCAAGGGCACCCTCAGGGCCTGTGCTGTCCTTTCTGCCTGAAATGCTCGTGCAGACTCGGCACGTTTTCAGTATCACCTTCTCATCTCGGATGCGACCGCCTCTGAGGGGGTCAACCCCGGCCACGCTAAGTGAAGCAGCGGCTTCGTCACATGCCATGTCTTATGTGCCTTCTAGCCCTGACTCGTGCCTGATAGTATTGCACTTTTTTTGTGGCCTCCTTCAGGGCAGAAAACGTATTTCTCCTGTTCACTAGCGATCCCCCAGAGCCTGGAATGGTGCCTGACACACACCGCGCATTCATACATATTTGACGACGAGTTGACGGCCAGGCTAATGATCACGGCCCACTTCATTAACCCTCAGCTCGACACGATTGGGTCCGTCATTGCAGCACGTGCTTTTGTCACCCAGGAGGAAAAAGTCTTTCCAATCGTGGGTCCTTTGCCCCATTCTCGAGAAGACCTGTAGGGATGATTGATTTCTGGGTCTCATGGTAGCTTCGGGTTGGGTATAAAGACACGAAACGTGAAGAAATGCCTGCTCCGGGCTAGCAGAGAGGGAGGCGACGAGGGAGAGCGTAGGCGAGTGTGTGGCGAGTGTGTATTTGTGTGTGTCTGCATGTGCATTGGGGCGGCAGGATTTCACGTTAGAGCTGAGCGTGGTAAATGATTTCTCCGTCGCATTATCTATTCTGAGCTTAACTTCGTGTCAATAAAGCACCAGGTGGCAGCAAGGAGTATCACTACGTTTCCATAGCACTTAAGGCACTTTTCCCGGTGGATTAGCTGCTGCACAAACGGACAATTAGACACAGCCCCTGCACAAAGAGCTCGCAATCTATAGACAGACCGGTCATCCTTAGATAAAAAGCTGTATCTTCATTTTCAAAAACATACATGCCGAACGCCCTTTTCTGCAAGATATTGGAGGAAGACGGCAGAATCTTAGCGGACTAGGGTGGGCCTTGCTTGTTAAGATTAGTATAGAAAAATAACAAATACAGACAATATGGATGGCTGCACAGCCCCTGACCAAGTTAAGGGATGATCATGGATTGCAATTATTTGTTTACTTCCTATTTACAGTTATTGTTTCCTCCTAGAGAATAAAAGTCCCTTGAGAGCAGGGACCAGTTCTTTGGCATTGACCCCTGAAACTCTTAGCAGAGGGCCTATCACATAGAAGGGCCTTAATACATGTCTGTTGAAAAAATGAGAAAAAAGTTAAAACATCAAAATGAGGAAGAGGAAGAGCGGACATTTCTATACAGAATTAGGAGCAGGCCTCGTATGAAATACTTGAGCTGCAGGCCTTTCACCTCGGTTTCTGACCGTGTTCATCTTTCCTCCTCGTCGCCTCAGGAAAAGGCAAGAATCCTTCACGCCTGACTTCAGTGGAATAGTGGCCATTTAGAGCTCTCCAGATCGGGAAACCCAGTGAGCGAGATTACTGTCCACAGAAAACCCCTAAGACACCGTGCCCATTATCCGGTTAGCATCGTCTGCCATTTTTTTTTATAGCTAAAGGGCATCGATGTGGACCTGGAGACCAGGTTCTGTGTTTTACAATTGTTAGCATCTTGAGATCTCGATGATCACCCACATGATGAAAGACAGACGCCATGCATCTTCTTGGAGCTTGAGCTTCTCTGGAGATGAGGGCCCCTTCGCTTCGGTCCCATGGCAGCCCACCACCTAGGTAATTTCTCACAGTTTGGGTAGAGAGGTTGGGGTGGGGAAGGAGAAGACCAGGCCTCAGAAAGAACCGCAGGCCAGAGCCAGCTATGGTGTGGGGAAAGGGACAGAAGAGGAAGCCTTAAAGAAGGTCACACTGCCTAAACCTGCTAATGCAGGTTAGATTTCAGATTGCATTTGTATTAGGTTAGATTTCATCCCTAAACATGGCTTAAATCCTAAGGAGAACGTCACTCTTTATCTTTTCCATTCCCGAATCAAATCTGGGGTCTTCCTCCAGTCCAGGAAGTCTGAACCTGAGTCTCCTTCAGTGGGACGGAAAGTCCTTCCTGCTACAGGAATAGATGAAAAGCCTTAAAACTACAAACGGTAGTAGCACGATGCTGTGAGTGGATGTGAAATAATAGCTGATGGTCGGCTCCTTTCTCGTTTTGAGGGGAGAGGGGAAAACCGCAGGCGAGAAAGCGGGGGCTGGAGACTTCAGCCAAGCGATCTCTCTTCACCCCTGAGCAGAGAAGGGAGGCCGCCCACCAGCTCTCTTCACAAAGAGCATCGCGGGCATTCCAGCAGCTTCTCGGCTGTTTCCCCAGGATCTGTTCCACGTTTACGATAACCTCTTAAAAGTACTACGAACGTTTTCTGGATGATAGGCGATTATCTTAAAAAAACAAACTATGTCCTTCTAGTTTGGTACCTGAGTATGCGTGAAGGAGCATACTCTGTTCGTGATCACATTCCTGCCAAGAGAAGGCCAAATAGCATTCCAGAGTCAGCTCTAGATGAAGGTTTTGTGCTAGTTCAAGGAAGTCAAGTGCTGGGAGAATTGCCGCTATCATGTGACAGAAAATAGAAATGTCACACTTGAAAGAATCTGCACATATCAGAGGATACGACAGTGGTACGGCATTAATATTTTAAATGTTTAACTTGTACTCTTTGTTCAGACCAACTCGCTGCGGTTCGGGAGAAAATACATCAGTATGCGTTAAGTAATATTTTTGCTTAAAAGAATTTTTAAAATTATAGTATCGTATATGGGAGAGGCGCACCCTTAAACTGACCGACCCATCCAAAGATCTGTGGTTAAGTGAGCTGCTTTTTAATAAAAAAAAAGAAAGAAAATGATTGGCGATGATGTGGTAAGGATTCAAAAGTAGGTCTATTGCGCACAAAATCAAAAAAAACAAGTTAATAATAAGACGTTATGTTTTTATCAATAAACCCCGCATTGGTGATTTTGCTTAACCCAAACAGTATTACATGTCACATTAACTTAATGTGGTCAATTTGAATTTTATTGGTTTCGCTTATACTTAATTGCTAAATTGACTTGGCTTTATAGTGGCTTATATAAGGGCTGTAAGCAGGAGGAGTGGAGTTTATATCTAGTTTTATGATTACACATTTTTACGTAACTCTATAATAAAAGTAGTCTAAGTCAATATTTTACATGTCATGAGTTAAGTTTGAGACACCGCTTTCTAGACTAGCCTTTCCCAAAGCGTTTCTGTGGAACGCTAGTCCCAGGATAAGCAACAATGACAGAGTGTATTTGTTAACCAATAAGTTTAGAAAATTCACCACAGCTCCCTTTTGGGGATGTATAGTACATGTGGCATATTTCCACATGAGAAAACTGTTTCATTTTGCCTACAGTTTTCCGAAATTATTTGACGATATAAAACCATTTTTTTTTTCCTGGCACAATCATTAAGATCTTATAAAGTGCTATAAAACACAGTAAAGAAAAATTATTCTAGACTAGAGAAAAGCAGCTCACACACTTTTCCCAGGAGGTGAGCAAGATAACCAAGTCAAAGACTGAGAAAATGTGGCTCCAGGGGGTGAGGGGGACTGAAAAACAACAAAAAAATCTTTTTCTTCTGCAAATGCAAATGATTCCTACAAGGAAGAAAAGTTGGGGCACATATTGGAAGTGTCCAGAGTGGGCGCCCAGGCTGCCATCTGATCTAGAGTCAAACCCAAAGACGCCCAGTTTTAGAAGAGAGGCATATCCACAGGGATGAGTAGTTCGGTGCGGCCCAAAAGCGTAGATTGTGGTGAAAGTTAAAGAGAGGCCCTTTCACTATAAGGGAAGGGGGACCGTTCCAGCCATCAGAGACGTCCAGAGGTGAAGTGATTGCTTTGGGACACGGCATGCGTCCTGTCCCCGAGCAGCTCGGACAAAGGCTGAACTGCGATGTTGATAAAATTTAAATATCAATTAAGTGGTTGGACTCCGTGATTTTTAAACTCGAAGCTCTATGAGTCAACTTCTTTGTGAACAAAATGGAGATCGGTACATAAGATAATAAGGTACCCTACAGGAAAATAATAATGAACCCTTATTAAGTGATACCACGGATTAAGTGATACCGGTATTAGGATGCTGAATTCTCACATCCTCTCAACAACCCAGTGAAGCAGACACGGATTTGAGGCCCACTTTACAGACGAATAGCTACAGTGAAGAAACGCTCATCACTCCCATTTTAAATTAACGACCACAAGTGGGCCTTACCTAAGCTGCCCGGCTCTCATACTACGTCTTCCTTCCGTTCACTCTTCCGCCCTCAGGCCGCCAACATCTCCTCCCCAATCCTCCTTCTCCACTGATCTGTGCTTCCTACTTCGTAGAGAAAATTGAAGCAATCAAAAGAACTTACACACTGCCACCGGCTCCCATATATTCTGCCTCCCCGCTTGTGCCCCTGGTCGAAGGAACTGTGCTTCTGACGAGACCAGCCTTTGCGCTTGCGAGCCGGATCTCAGACCCCGTCATCCACTCGAGGCCATCGCTCCGGCATCGTCCCCTCTTCCTCCCATGTTATCGATGGTCTCATTTGACCCATCATTTTCATCATACACAAATGTTCTGTTATTTGTCCTATCTTTGAAAAACTTTCTTCCTTGCCTTTCTTAACCCCATTCCCCTTTTGGCTGCACCCCATTTCTTTGCTCCCTTTTATAGCACATGCCTCAATCAGCTAATTTTTAGTGCTTCCAGTTTCTCTCTTCTCGTTTTCATAAACTCACTCCCGGTCGGTTCCTACCCTCACTGCTCCACCGACTCTACTCTCGTCAAGATCGCTGGTGACTTTTGCACGGCCGAGTCCAATGGGCACATCTCAGTGCTCACGTCCCCTGACCCGTCTGCAGCGTCTGATGTTACTGATCATCTCTTCCTCCCTGCACCTGGCTTCATGGCCACCACACTTTCAGCTCTCTCTCTCTCTGGCTGCTCCTTCTCAGTGACTTTGGCTGGTCCCTCCTCTTCCTTCGGACATCTTAACTCGAAGTGCCCCAACGTCCGGGTTTTGAACGGCTTCTCTTCCGATTCCCCTGGTGACCTCACTTAACTTTTTTTTTTTAATCGAGGTATAATTGACGTATAACATCACCTAACCTTACAGTGTTAAAATGTCACCTAAATGCTAGTCTCCCACCTCGACCTTCCTCTTGAGTTCCAGGCTTCTGTACCCAACTGACAACTTAACAGTAACGTTAGACTCGATCGTCTCATAGGCATCTCAGGCGTAAGGAAACGAAGCCTCAGCTCTTATGTAGTGAACGCTGTGCTGCGCTGCCCACGTCACCGTCAGCGCTTGGGCACTCATCTCTGAGCTGGCTACAAAGTCCCCGTCTCAGACCTGCTCTCAGCTGAAGGGAGTGGTCTTGCCAGAGATAACTTCCTCCCTGGAGGCAGCACCCGTCCAGGGCCTGGTCGACGTGGGAGCTACAAAGGCCTGGTCCCCTTGCTTCAGTTTGAGGCAACTCTTAAGGGTCACTCCAGCTCCACGTGGGATCGACTGTGGCCTCCGTCACAGCTGGCTCACAGTGCATTTCTGTCAATGCGACCCCACTTTTTCCACTCCCTTTACAGGTGGTGTCCCCAGGAGCACTCTCTGGGAACACTGATCTCTGTTTCAGACCTCTTTCCTCGGGAATCTGCCCAAAATAGTGAATATTGACAATGGGCCTGGGAAGCAGACTTTGAAAAAAGGACTTTGGAACTGGATCGCCGGCCCATTGGCTGAGTGTGAAAGCCTCGTCACCGGTAGTGGGTAGAGTTTTCACGGCCCTTAGTGTTCTGTAGTGGTTTTCAAAGCTGTCATCACCAATCCATCCGTCAGCGATTGAGAGGGGTGTTCATATCTCTACTAAGATGAATTTCTCTGTTTCTCTGTTCGGTTCTACCAGTTTTCAATGTTCTTTTATTAAGTGCATACGCATTTCAGCTTGTTGTATCTTCTTGAAAAGTAATCCTCCTATCATTATAAGTAACCCCCTTTAATCCTGGTTATACATTTTATTCTGAATAAGAATTTTGTTTCTTTCTTTGTATGCTTCTTTTCCCTTTGGCTTAGTGTTGGTTTGTGTTGGGTCTCAGTCATATTTGCATGTTTGTTTTCTCATTCAGGACCCCATTTATATATATATACTTTCTCTGTGAAGCTTCTGGAGACAGAATTTGTTATTACCTCTGGTATGGAAGTGATCGAACGGAGAATGCACATGTTTGTTTTAATTTTATTGAGCATGGATTGTTTTAATATAGATTGGCTGCTTTGGGGTCAGACATAATGTCTATTGTCTAAAATATGTGGAGGGGTGTGGGATCATGACCATCCAGGATAACCCTGGGTTAGAGCTCACGGATGTGCCACTCCCTTAATGGAAAGTAGAGAACATATACTAGTGATGAACAAATATAAAGTGAGCCTGAAATATAAGATGATCTTTCTTACATTTATACGATTTAATCATGGTGTTGCATGTAGCCCTAGTTTGTTCATATGCTGTTTAATATTGCTTCATATGAATGTGCCATAATGTATCCGTTTTCTGTAGATATCCATATGGAACTCTATTGCTTTTAAAACTGATACTTAAAATGCTTGTTTATACTGTCATACAATGGATAAAATTGTGAAGTCACACTTTTAGAGAAAACTGCTAAATCTATAAATTTCTCTCTCTCTCTCTCTCTCTCTCTCTCTCTCTCTCCATCAGGATATCTCTTAGAGATCCAATTATTATATATTTGATACCACTTAGAGCTAATAAATCTTTCCTCACCAAAAGTACTTGATAGTTCAAATAAAACAATTGAGTGTCCTGTAACATGAGAGATTTTGAAACTATCCTTTTCTGAGTGGCAGTTTTGCAAAAGAAATGAAAAATATGTCCACAAAATACTTACACACAAATGTCTATAGCAGTCTTATTCATAATAGATGCAACTGGAAATGATCCTAATTTCCATCAACAATGCGAATGGATAAGCGTGTCGTGTTATACTTATATAATACAATACTAACTGGAATTAAGTAACAAATTGATACACAAGATCTCAAAACCATCGGTCAGGTCACATATGGAAGCTCCATGTTTGCATGTCCCCCTTGACTGGGTGAAAGCCAAGGAGGCATAAAGGGGAGTGGGCTGGGGTACATGCGAGGTGCGGCTGGATTAAAATGAAGAGGACCTGCCCTTTGAGGAGAGAACATGTGAGATAAGGTCTTAAGAATGAGAATGATCCAGAGTCAGAAGAACTAGGGAGAAAATACTCTAGGCTAAAGGAACAGCAAGTGCGAGGGCCCCCACGGCAGGGGACGACTTGCTTTGTTGAGGAAGAGAGATTCAGAAGGGCAAAGAGAACACTGATTATGAGCTAGATGGAAAGTGGAGTGAGATAAGGCTGGACGCAGAGGCAGGAACCAGACTCTGCGCAGCTCTACAACCTATGGTAAGGAGCATACTTTTAAAATCGACTTTATCGTCTATAGCCGTGCCACCCTGAACGCGCCTGATCTTGGAAGCAGGGTCGGGCCTGGTTAGTACTTGGATGGGAGACCACCTAGGAATACCGGGTGCTGTAGGTGTTAAACAATAAGTAAATAAAATAAATAGAGAAATCAACTTTATTAGGGTATTATATAAATAAATAAATTTATGTATAAATACGTATTTGTAAATATCTAAAAAAAAATTATATTACTATATATTTGTAAGCAAACATTAGAATTATATATAAATTATATGTAATTATATACTATTATATATTGGGACAAAATAATATAGAGATATATTTTACATATTATATATAATTAATTTATGTTACATCGAGGTATGACATCGATACTATCTAATGAATAGATTATATGCTATATAATATATAACGTATTTATTACATATAATAAATGCACTCATTTTAAGCATATGGTTTAGAGTTTAACAATGTCAGATGTGGTTACCTTGAGTAGCCACAATGAAGATCAAAACACAGAGCATTGCCACTACCCCAAAAGTTCCCTCCTTCCTCTTCTTAGTCAATCTCTTCTATTCTTAGCCCAAGGCAACCACTTTCTCATTTCTCTTACCGTAGACAGAATTTCATATAAATGGAATCATACAGAAGGTACTCTTCCGTGTCTGGGCTTATTTTGCTCGGCACAAAAATGCAAATGTGGTTCAATTGGAAAGAGACAGCCTTTTCAACAAATAGTGCTGGAACAGCTGTCTATCCAGAGGGAGAAAATCAAAGCTCAACTCATACCTCACAGCATACTCAAGACTTAATTCAAATTTCATTGTGGACCGAAGCATGGTAAGGCCATAAAAATTCTAAAGGAAAATGTAGATAATCTTTGCGATTTAGAAGCAGGAGATTTCCTAATTAAGGCACTGACAGGACAAATACAATTAAAAATGATAAAATCGGGCTCCATCCAAAATCAAAACCTTGAGTATGTCTGCTCTTTTCAAGACACTGTTAATAAAATGTAAAAGCGAGCCACAGGCTGGGAGAAAATATTCCCAGCGTGTACATCTGACAAAGATCTGTGTATAGAATATACAAAGAATTTTAGAACTCACTTATAAAACAAAGAATCTCATAAAAACGAGCAACAGACCCTTCATAAAAGAAGATATATGTGATGACCAGCAGACACATGAAAAGGTGCTCTATAACAAGCTGTTAGAAGACTGAAAACTAAAACTATAATGAGATACTAACATACACTCAACTGGATAGAAATGAAAAAGATCAAAACTTAAAAAGATCTTGTATGAGCGAGAGTGCGGAGCAACTGGAATGCTCACATATTGCGGTGGCAGTGGAAAATAGTGCGACTCTTCTTGAAAAACAGTTGGGCAGTTTCCTGTAAACATGCATTTACCATATGCTCAGAAATTTAGTTCTATTTTACCTTTTCCATTTGTTTATTAGCTATGCTTTTTCTTCGGCGGTCGCTCTAAGGTTTATAATACACATCTTTTATCTGTCATAATCTGTATTAATATACTAGTTATCACTTTACAAAGAATGTCTGAACCTGGCAACAGTTGTACTTCCCTATTCCCCTCATGTCTTTTGTGCTACTCTTACCACAGATTTTATTTCAACACCTGCTATCGACCCCCAAATACATTGTTATTGATTTTGCTTTAGTCGGTTATCTTAAGAAATGAAAAGATGAGAAAGAACATTTCTTTTATATTGGCTCACATATGCCATTTCCAGTATTTTTGTCAACGTGTCAATACAAATTTTCACCTGATGTCCTTTTCCTTATGTTTGAAAACCGTAACGTTTCTGTTCAGATTGGCCGATGATGAATTCTCCTGGTTGTTTTTGTCTGTTTACTTTTATTTCTTTTTAATTCCCAATTATTTATTTATATGATAATTATATGCTATATACATTGTAGGCTCTTAAGGGCATTCGACTTTCTCACGTGCATTACATGGGCCTTTAATAATCTTTTATTAGTCAAAAAGCAAATAATTTTTATAATTATTGCAAAGTAGAATCTTACTTTGAGGTACCGATTATTTCCGATTGTTATTAATTAAGAAAATGACACCACTTTGAGAAGATTGGTAGGGCAGAAAAGCCGAGAGGTGCTTAACATAAAATACTTGGTAGTTAGCTTATTGATCACATTTTTTAAAATCGAAGTATAATTGGCATACAATATACTATTATTTTCAGGTATATACTGTAGTGATTCGATATTTATATGTATTGCAAAATGATCACCACAGAAAGCCTAGTTACGATCTGTCACCAGAAGAAAGTTATTACAGTATTATTTACTATAGTCCCTATGCTGTACATTACATCCCCGTGACCTACTTATTTTTTAACTGTAAATATACCTCTCAATCCACTTCACCCATTTCGCCCGCCCCTAAACCTTCCTGCTCTGGTAACCAACAGCTTGTTTCCTGTGTCTATGAGTCTGTTTCTATTTTGTTTTGTTTGTCCATTTGTTTTTTTAGATTCCACATAGAAGTGACATCACATGGTATTTGTCTTTCTCTGTCTGACTTATTTTACTTATTGATTACATTTTTAAAAAATTGGTTGTTCTCTCTAGGCTTTACAAGAGTCAGTGTCATCTATCAGAATCATCCATTGAGATTTGTCTCAGATATGGTATTTTTCACCTTTAGAAGAAGTTTAATCTAGTTCCTTTTTATGTCTTCCATTGCCCTCCTCAATATATTCATGTTTTCTTGTACGTTATTGAACTTTTGGAGTATATTTATCATAGCTGTTTAAACATCTTAATTTGCTAAATATAGCATCTCAGTCATATGAGATCTATTTATACTACTTTTTTGTCCCCAAATCGAATTTCTCTCCTTCTTATACACAGTAATTTTTAAATTGGATGCTGGAAATCATGAATTTTATATTCTTGAGTTCTTTATTTTGTCGTTTTATATTGAGTTCTATATTTCCTTAAAGAGTGTTCGATTTTTTTCCTTCTATCCATCAGTTTAGTTCATTACCATTTATTTGATCCTGCCAAGGCCTATTGTTAAGTTCTCTGAAGACGGGTCTGGAGGACCTTCACTTTGGAGCTAATTTAGCAGCACTTCCAAGGTGTGGCCATCCAGCGTCTCCACTGACAGTCCCGTGTATTCAGAGACAGATGTCTCTGCACTTCAGACGGTAGAAAGCAGAATGATCACTGGCTCTGGGAATTATTTGGCTTACAGTTCTTCACAACTCCCTGGAAACTGGTCTTCCCCAGAAGTTATTCTTGCCTAGCTTCATGGAGTTCCATGCTTCGCATGCACGTGTTGGGATTCCATCAAAGACTCAAGGAGGTCGTCATGTGACTTTCCGGAACTCTCTCTTGGTAGAACTTCTTCCTCTTGAATATCTTCCCCTACAAATTCCAGTTTTCTTACCCTCCCTGCACTTCTCAAATGAGTGAGATGATCAGGCTGTGTTTGGATTCCCCTTCCTGTACAGCAGTTAGGAAACCATCTCTTTGGCAGGAGATGTTGAAATGACATGGCCTACCTTGTTTGTTTCTCTTTTCGTAGGGACCACAGTTCTGGATGCCACCCATCCAGTGTCTGAAAATGGTTGTTTCCTGTGGGGTTTTTTTTAGATATTTACAATTACATATCTTCTTACTCATGCATAGCTAGAAGAATTCCAGGAGTGTATGTTTTGTTTTATTCTAAGAGAAATAGGATGTTACAGAAGGTGTTTGTTGTTATTGTTGTCGTTATTTTGTTCTGAGGGGGAAGCAGAGGAGCGATGTGATTCCTGGTTCGTATTTTCAAAATATCATTTTGGTTACTTTATAGAAAATGAATTGGAGCAACATAAGAGTAGAATCAGAAGAACCAGGGAGAGAATATGGCAGGAATCTGAGTAAGGACTCTTAGTGGGTAGGTCTAGGTTTGTGGCAGGGTAAATGAAATCGTTTCAGAAATACAGAATTTACTCACAGATTCGATGTTAAATTTAATCTTGAGAAATGAGTGACTGATGGAAGATAAATAGAAGATCAGACAAAGGGCAGGGAGATCACAAACTTTATTTGGAACACAGTGAATTTGCGATGCCCATTGGACATCTAAGAGGAGATAGCAGGCAGACAGTTAAATCTATGTCTCCAGCTCAGGAGAGACGTCTAGATCAGAGATAGAACTTTGAGAGTTGTAGGCTATGGGTTTTAAAGTTATGGGAATGAATAAAGCAAGCGCAAGGGGTGGGTTGTTAAGGTACCAACGCTCGACATTCCCTCACGTAGGGCACGTGGTAGATTTCCAAGTTTTATTTGTAAATATCTAACTCTGCAAGGCGGGGAAAGGTCAAGCAGATATCGGCCTTATGCATGTAGAATGTTCAATGCAGACCGAGTTGGCGGTGGACCCATAGCTGAGGTCCCGTAAGCTCAGATAGGTGAGGAAAGAATTCACTCCGAGCGGGGAGCGGGGCAGGACTCATGGCCATTACTATGAGCATGTTCCCTGGGAGAGTTTGCCAGGTAAACAACCCGGAGGACCAGGAAGAAGGAACCCTGTGGGTTGGGTGGTTGGAAATCCCGAGAAGAAGAATCCCTCACATCTGTTTGTTTATTTCAAATGATGTCACGGCTACAAAACAATGAGAAGAAAGAAACCATAAGGAAAATGCACAAAGAGCACCCCGCCCGGGTTTGTCAACGCGTGGCTCGTGTCAAATGATTTTGGCTGCAAAGCCGCAGGGGCTGTGGAGGGGAGTGTGCCAGGCTGCTTCGGGAGACCATGGTGGCTCCCCACTGGCAGACCCGGCCGGCCCAAGCCCAGGCACTTCCCGCATGGCCTCTGTGGCGGCCAGAGGGTCAGAGCGACCGCAGGCTTGATTCAAACCTGCGTGAGTCTTGGCGTCAGAGTGAGCTCATTTCCCACTAGCTACACAAAGACCTCGCTCTAACATTGTCTTCACTACGTTATTGAAATTTATTTATGTAAATATCTTTTTGTTATGAATACAATAGAGGTTTACGAATAAAAACAATACAGAAAAGTTGCTTAACACCCACAGAATCCATGTTTCATTTCAGCGTAATTTTCTATGCTTCTTTTCCTCTCCCCGCTCACCCATTCTTGGTGTCTTTTTAGATCTGTACATGTATCTATATCTCCACGAAATAGAGATCTTAGTTTATAGTCACTTTGGTGTCTTTTTTCTTTTTTTCACTAATATTATAGCACTAACATTTTTCCTTGGCTTTCAATACGTTTGAATATATAGTTTCCAAAGGCCGCATAACGTTCCATTATGTTAAAGTTCACATAAAAATGTATTTGTTTAATCTCCTATTGTTGAACATTTAGTTTGCTTTCATGATTTTGCCATTATAGAAGTACTATGGTAAGCATCTTTTACATAATTATATACCATCTTTTGCTAATTTCTTCAAGATAAATGATTAGGTTCTGTGTTTTTTAATAGGTTTCTTGAGAATTCTTTTTCGAGGGAAGCAATTCTTTCTTTTGTTTGGATTTGGTCTTTCTTAATAAAATGTTTTTCTCTATTTAGAGTTTATAAGTATTTAGAAATTTTCATCAACCCATTAATTTTAGGACAATTTCTTTAATATATTTCTTCATTGATGTAAACTGTTATTAAACCAAGACTCATCCTCCGTCAAATAATTTATATTCCCTAAGGGAATATCTAGTTTAGTCATTTAAGCTTTGAACGAACACTGGGTTCTTTTCCGATGTATCCGTTCCAGAGTTGGGGTCAGTGAACTGAAGAGGAAAGAATAGGCTTTGGGGCCAGGTAGGTTTGAACGCTGGCTTTGCCACTCCGTGATTCTAGAGAAGTTACCTGTCCTCCCTAAGCCTCACTTTATTCATCTATAAGATGAAGATCATAGTATCTGCTTCGTACTTTTTTTTTTTTGAAGGATTAAATTTGATTATCAGTCCACGTAAAATCTCTTAAGATTCAATATTCTCCTGGACTACGCAGCAGCCTCCTCACAGACCTCCAGCCTCCGTTCACGCCTGTACTGACCTCGCCTCGTAGCAGCCAGAGTGACTCTGCAGACACAAACCCCGTCATCTCACTCCTCTGCTCGGTCTTCCGGTCCTTACTCAAGAACGTCCAGCGTCCTTGGCTCTGAGACCTGCCTGATCTGGTCCCCGACTCCTCGGAGCCTCTCACCGGTCCTCCTGTTCTCACTTGGCTTCAGCCACACTAGACTCCTTGCTGTTTTCAGCAGCACCAAACATGTTCCCACTTGCTGTTCCCTCTGTCTAGAACTTTCCCCTTAGATAACTGCACAATTCTTTTCCTCTCTTCATTCAAGTCTCTCCTCATAAGTTCTCTCCTTGGGGAGGGGTTCCCCAATCTCTCCAACTATCATAGAACCCCTTGCCGTCCCATTATTCTGTTTTATTTTTCTTCGTAACACTAATCGATACCTGACATTTAATTAGACAAATAGATAGAGCTTTAATTTCTATCTCCACAACTAGAACATAAGCTCTGTGAGGCCTGGGGACTTCCTCAGTTTTGTCCTGCCTAGTTCCAGCATAATATCTGACATATTGAAAAGTGCTCAACAATTTTTCTTAAATGAATGAATGCACAAGTAAATCAATATATATATATTTAAATGATCCTGAGTCAATGGCCATGCCGCCCTGAACGTGCCCGATCCCATCTGATCTCGGAAGCTAAGCAGGGTCGGGCCTGGTTAGTACTTGGATGGGAGACCACCTAGGAAGACCAGGTGCTGTAGGCGTGAAAAATAAAAAATAAGGGATTGTAAGCCGACAAGTTCCTTGCATTCTGTGAGGTCAACCAAGGGTTGCCTTGCCTAAAAAAAAAAAAAAAAAAAAAAAAAATGATTCTGAGATTCAGTTCATCTTCTAGGAAAATTCCAGCTCAATTTCTCTCCGTTTTCCCTAATTCTGTTTGGTTTGTCTTCCTGGGTGTCCCTCCTGTATTATAGGAAAGCAGTCACCATGTCTATTTTAATCTTTAAACCAGAAAGTGTTATGTATTTTAAGATTTTAAATATTACCTTCCATATCGGTTGGTTCGTTATAATCATTCTAATTGTTCATCTTTGAACTGGACCTTTTCTTCCTCCTCATGAGCTAACCAACAGTGTATTCAGTTTTGACCCCATCTGTACATTCATTAAAAGTTACCTCAAACACACCCCTCTGAATAACAGGAGAAACATGACTGTATCAAGGCCGTCAATGTCATCTTGCCCGGCGCTTGAATAAGCAGCGCTCAAAAACTGTCTCAGTGACATAAAAACAGAAGCCGTGCTGATGACACTGCCACTCTGCTACGTGATCTGTTTACAGCTCTACATGGATTCTGTTCTCTTTCGACAAGAAGTGCTTCGGGGGCCCCTCATTTTCTACAGCAGTGGTTCTCAAACTTCAGTGCACATCACAATCACCCGAGGGCTTGTTAAAATAGATTTTTGGACCCATGCCCAGAACGTCTGGTCCCGTAGGTCTGGGTAGGGCCTAAGAATTTACATTTCCAACACGTTCCCAGGTGAGGATGCTGCTGCTGGTCTGGAGACCAAATTTTGTGAACTACCACTGCATGTAATACGGTCCAAACACCTTCCCACAGGGTACAGGTCAGAACATCACGGCAGCTAAGGGTGTAAGGGACGCGGACTGATCCTAGCTATGTGACTTTATGGAAGTGATTTTATCCCTTCTTGATTTCATTTCTTCATCTGTAAAATGAGGATGATTTTAATGGTAGTGTTTTCCTCGTGGATTTATTGCGAGGTCAGATGAGATAATACCTATAAAGCCCTTTAGCACAGGGCCAGATAGCATCATCAGTCTGTTAACTGTTCTGGGAACCCATTTCCACCTCTTGGACCTCAAAGTACTATGTGGGGTCTCTTGAATCTACTAATGCTTTTCACCCTTTTCTTGCTTGGGTGATGGCTCTTCACCGTCCTGGAACACCCGGGCTTTACTTCTGCTTTGCCTGGTAAACCATTACTCTTCCTTTAGTTCTGAATTCTGACATCGCATCTGCCTGAAAGCATTTCCTGAGCTTCTTAGCTGAGGTTAGCTGGCCCTCCATGAGGATAGTCTATTCTCCGCCTTATATTTGTGATGTATATTTGTGATGATGGTCCCATGGCAATGAAGATAAACTTTGTACTTTGCTTGGTTGAGTCCCTGAGACAGACACATTAACAGTTAAACACACGGGTCAGTATTGGAGATGTCAGGGTGGAAAAGTAAGGAATGAGTTGCTGGTAATAGCTGGTAAACCCAGGAAATACCTAACACCCTTATTACTAAGAAGGAAGACATCCTAAAAAGAAAGCTACCTTGCTCACTGTGGTAGGCAAAATAACAGCACTCAGAAGATACCCTTATCCTGATCTCCAGAATCTATGAACAAGTTAAAATCTATGGCAAAAAGGACTTTACAGGTGTGATTAAGGATCTCGAGGTGGGGAGATTATCCTGGATTATCTGGGTGACCCCGTGTAATCACAAGGGTCTCTGTAAGAGGGAGGCAAGAGGCTCTGAGTTAGAGCAAAGAGAAGAGATGATAGAAGCAGAGATTAGAATGATGCCGTTGAAGATGAAAGAAGAGGCCATCGCTCGAGGGACACATGTGGCCTCTAGAAGCTGGAAAAGGCAAGGACACAGATACCCCATTAGAGCCTCTGGAAGGAATGCAACCCTGCTCACATCTTGACTGTAAGACTTCCAGAACTGGAAGATAATTTGTGTTGTTTTTAAGGCACTAAATTTGTGGCAATTTGTTACAGCAGCCCTAAGGAATAAACACTTAGACCGCATGGCTATATTATAGTTTGTCCAGAATCTCTACCTTGAGTTTTCTTAAGTTTTCTTGCAATTGATCTGGAGCCAGTTCTGAAATAGACAATTAAGTGTCTATTTCAGAACTGGGTCTACGGGATGTCAGCATAGCTAAGTGTTTTAGCATGTTTTATAAGTAGATCCCACCGCAATTGTCACTCAAAATGCTGTTCATCACATCGGGACATTGGCTAGGATGTTGCGGAACCCAGAAGACATCATGGTGAACTCACACTAAAAAGACGTATCTGGAAGGCTGTCTTCACTCCCCGAATGAAGATGAAGTTAAAGCTATCTCAGGCATCTAATTTCATGAAGAATGGTACTCTCCGTAGAGGAGGTCTTGGAGGCTTATGCTCAGGGGAGCTGGTAATGGTCCCAAATGATGACTGCACTGTGGCCAAGGATTCCTGGCAGAGCTTTGATCTTTATTACTTTTCTCTATGAAGATCAATAGGGTGTCCACGTGTGTGTGTAAGAACCGACATCTCTTTCAAAAGCAGGAGTCAATGATTCGTTTGGAGCAGTGAACCTATTTGGTGGGTTCATGGTCCGTTGACCACAGATGGATTGCAAAGCTGCACTCCCAGCGTGTGTGTGTGTGTGTGTGGTGGTTAATGTGGGTGTTCTTCAGCTCACAGAGAGACGTTTGAGAACACTTCTCCGTAGGCAAGAGAATGAGATCTGAGGTTAAGTGACAGACAAGGCTCCTTCAGGTTATGGTCATGAATTATAGACGCAGAAGTCAAAGATATGCAAGCTCAAGAGAAGCCAATACAAGTATGTCTATGGCGTAAAGGTCCCCAATGTCTCTGGGACACCGGTGGACAGCTCCAAGGGCCGCATCGCTGCGGAGGTAAGAAGGGCTCTTGGGGTCTGAGCTGTGAGGGTGACAACTCACCAGCAGCTGCATCTTTACATCTGGTGGTCCCTAGCTGCAGAGACAGCCTGCAACCTGGTGCAACCCCAGATGGCTTCTGTCAGGCTCCCACAGCTCCCAGCTGCCTCTGGTGTGCAACACTGGTCTGTGGGAACCGTGTCAAGGTCTTTGGGGACCAGCAATCAAATTCTTCTGCAACAAGGGCCTCAGGGAATATCTTCCTGCGCTTTCTGTGCGTGTGTGTGCAGAGGCCCGTGGGAACCAAGGCAGCATATCTAAGAGGACCAAAGGAGACTGGGAGATGGGACATTTGGAAGGAAATATCATGGGACCGTCAACATTGATCGGATCATAATCTGCTCTGATGTCCTGATGATATCCAAAGACTAAGAAAAATAAACTATATTCACGGAATTTTGTACATAATTTCAACGGGGAATTCCAAAGTCATGAAACCCACTGACTTTTGATAGTGGTCAGTGGATTCTGAGGTTCGAAAGTCCTCATTTAAACCTAGAGAGTAGGTACATCTAGAACTATATTTGAAGGGAATGGTCTGTAATGTTAAGATGGAGGTTTTGGAACTTGGAGAGAGGTCCCCAGGGTAGGAGCCATGTCTAGAGCATCCTGGAGCCCATGAGTGGGTATGGATTTGTTGAGTCAATTTGGACAGTCCAGGAGTAAGGGGATGTCATTAACTGATGCAGGAAATTCTTGAGAAGAAGTGGTTTTTGGAGTGAAGATAATGAAATCATTTTTGGAAATTGAAGGTGGTGTGGGACATCCATGAGAAATGCCCAGTCAGCAATGAAAAATATAGGATTGGTACTCAGGAGAAAGGCTGACGGTTGAAGAGTCACTGGCAAGCAGGTGGAAGCTGAAGCCATGGCTACACGTGCAGTGTGAATGGTAGCAGGGTAGTTAGAATGAGAACAAGGAAGTTGAGGTTGGGATCCTCACACGTTTAAAAGGGAGAAATATTTGTCAAGGTAGAAGCTGCAGAGGACACTCAGATGCCCACTTCACTCTCCAGAGTGGCTGCAGCCACTGAAATCCTCAAGCCTTAGGCATCGATTTTTCAGTAAATCCACATCTGAAATAGGTTAGGAATCTGCATGTACTTGCAACAAATCCCTCTGCAATGAAGGCACAGCTTTTCGTGGTCTTTATCATCACTGTAGGTGAACCTCAAATCCTTCCTACCTTGGTAGGTGTTTGGTAGCAGGTATATTACTCATCTGCTAATATGGAAAATTCCAACTGAATATCCCAGCTTGATCTAGGTGTATTTATAGAAAGAAAAGACAGTCTCTTACAGAAGGACGCTCTTCACAAAGTTACTCTGAGAGACGTCTGCCTAGTTTTTAACCAAACTAACAAAAAGGACATAAATTTTTCAGGAGTCAAAGCTGGTTGTCTTTTGGAGTTGGTTTCACTGCGTTTTTTTATATGCCTTGAAATGTGACTTCTACTTACTTGAGGATAGGCCCTGAAGAATAATAGTAGATCTAGTCGTAAGAGTAGTAAACTCTTACATACAGCTCGCTATTCTAAATGTTCTACATTTATTAATTCGGTTTTTCTTCACAAAAACCTGAGGAGATAGATCATATTATGACCTGCATTTTCCAGATGAGAAAAATGAGACACAGAGAAATTAAATAAGTGCCCAAGCTCACTTAGCTAATAAGTGTCAGGGTCAGGGCATGAACCTAGTTCCAGTGACCGTGTTGTCAATACTCTATGTGTCCTCTATGACGACTTGTCACCTCCGGACTGAGTTTATTATAAACCAACAAATTCACAAGCAAATAAAACCTATGCTATTAATTTGAAATATATACAACATTTTCACGTGCCTGAATTCAACTAGGATATTTCAAGTCGTGTTGTGACTGTGGACACACATTAGATAGTATCGACAGTACTTAAGACTTACTGAGCACTTACTAGGTATAAGGATTTGTTCTAATTGCTTTACATGTATTAGCTATTTAATCCTTACAATAGCTATGAGGTAGCATTATTATTATCCTCATTTTATAAACAAGGAATTCAAGACAGAGGGATTAAGTAGCTATAATGTTAACAAAAATAACAAATACCTTATATGATCTGATCAGAAAATGTTTTTAAAGTACTTTGAAATATCCAAAGCTTATATTTAAGGCACACTTCTTATTCTTTATTCTAAGAAGTCAGGACATGTGATTAATAGGCAGACGTGGCTTTCATTAAAAATTCCAAATCTCAGAGCCTCAGGGACCCTAAAGCATTTACGATTCAATAGAAACTTGAAACCAAAGTTAAAATTAAACAATTCTTATAACTAAATTTAAGTGGTGGAAAACCAATAAGCCTAAAGCCTCAAGTAGGAAATAATTTGCTTTGCCAAAATATAAAATTCTTTTCAATAAACCAAAGGGATTAAAACTTTTCATGTTAATGTCAGTATGTTTGGGTTCCTAGTCACAACACATTTTGTTTATTTGTAAATCTGTATGTTTTCCCGGTGATTCTGGGAACTATAACGATGAGCACTATTTGCAGTTGACAAATTCTTATCTAATCGTAATATAATAATCTCCTCATCCTTGTGTTTCATTGAAACAAGTATATGTTGGCACAGAGGCTTTGTTTTTTCATTTGTTTTTCTTGTTGTTGTCTTTGTTTTTTGCCTTTCGATAGTTTCACTAATTTCTACTGAGCAAGCATTTTGTCACTTTTAGGAAGTAATGAGCTCGGCGCTAGAGACGCTCAAGCAGAGGCTGGACTGTCGCGCCTGTCGAGATGACTCGTGCCGTTTCTACCAACCGTAAGTTTTTATTGTCATCCTCAGGTGTTTCTGCAATGTAAATATGGTATTGTGAAGAGTTTGAGAATTTCATACTACTTCTGAGTGGTTCCAATCGATTACCTCTGAGGAGAGGTAGACAGCCCTAGGGCCAGGTATTCCTGATCTCGGTTTCAGATCATCCTCTGATCTATTATTTCTAGGACCAGGAATCTTCTGATAAACCCTTGCGTTTGCACGTGACACAGGAATTGTCTGAAGTCGTGGGCATCTTAAGCACCCAGTGATCAGATCTAGCTCTCCATCTCAGCACCCCCTGGAGTTCTCTTTCTGTGCTCTAAGAAAAAAGAGATTATAAATATAGGCCATTCTTAGGTTTCAAATCAGACTCTTCCTGAATGGCTGCCCACTGAAGCTGGTTAGTACAGCCTTGGTCAGGACACCGGGCTTGTCACCCTCTTGTGACTCTTTTCCTCATTCATGCAAACTTTCTCCCTTACCGTATTGCGTCTTCATCTTAACTACTATGTGACTGACTATCGGGTACAGACAGTGAGTCTTCTGCACGGGACTAAATTCAGTTCACCCCCTAGGCTATGGCCTCCAATTTTAGTCATCTGCCTCTTTAGTCCTGCTTCTTTCTGGTGAGCTGTACACATCTGACAACCCCTAGACATCCACAGAAATACGGGCTTCAACTAAGCCTCGGAATGGACGACCTTTATCCTGTTATGAACATTCATTCATTCAGCAGCATGCACTGAGTACCTGTTTTATGTCAGGCCCATTTTAAGCATCGGAGTGCTAGCAATGAGAAGACACAATCCTGGACTCAAGAATCTCGTACGCATGTTGTTGATTATACTGCTCTGCAGTTCTAAATCCCTCATTACTAGTTCCAGCTTTTCTGGACTCTGCTTCTTATCTGGTCCCGAATGGCCAGTGTGAACATTCTCCATCTTCTCCCTATTATAAACCATGCAAACCAGCCCCTCCTTTGTGTTTATCAAACCAATAGCTCAATTTGTCACTCTGCCTGGACTTCTGAACACCAACTACGGCCTAACTGCTCACTTAGATTCCACACGTGGACTTTTCTTTTATTGGAGCTGGAGTCTTTGGACCTCGTTCTTAGACTCCATATCGCATCTTTCCTTTCCTCTTTCCTGACCAACTAGACTGGTCCATACTTCGGCATCCATCGCCATGCTTCTCCCAATATACCTCGTTCTCGGTACCAACCTCGCTCTGGTTAAAGGCGCAGCTTTCCTAAATGCCGTGCCTTCTGTCTTGCTCTCAGCTTCCCAAGGTTCATAGTTCCCCTGATATCTGCTTGACATTGCCCATGACTCGGTACTAACACCGATCGCCTCTGGAATGTCAGGAAAGAAAAAGAGAACCAACGGCTTCTCAGGGCAAAATTATGCCTCTGTGTCTGAGGGAAGGGATTGGCCTGGGTCAGCCTGCAATATTTTACTGAAACATAACTAGGACAAAAATATCTGACAGTAGCAGATTTAGATATCAGAAATGCAGGCATCAGTAACAATCTCTGCTATTTGTGCTCAGTAAGGAACAATGTTGTTTTTAAGACCTTGGAAATGTCATAACAGAGGTCTATAAACGTATGAAATCTTGCTTGCCCCCAAAGCAAACGTGCCAAGGCTGTTCGACATATCCTCATGCATCATCGTTAATGTCAAAGTGAATCTTGTGTTGTTCGAAAGGTCACATGTTATAGGCAGTTTCCAGCTCACAATGGGTTTTGTTTACAAAACGTCCTTTTTAAGATTTATAAGTAAGATACACAAAAATGAACTCGATTGGTTCACATTCCCAAATGCGAGAGCTAAAACTATACAACTCTTAGGAAAAAGAAAAAAAGAGTAAATCTTAGAGTTAGGAAATAGTTTAGCAGAGGTGACATCAAAAGTACATGCAGCAAAAGAACAAATAGAGACATTAGATGTCATCAACTTAAAATATTTTGTGCTTCAAAGTACACCATTAAGAATGTGAAAAAGACAATCCACAGGCTGGGAGAAAATATTTGCAAACATATATCTCATAATGGATTCATATCTAGAATATATAAATAACTCTTACATCTCCCAAATAAAAGGTCAGATAACTCTACTCAAAAAACAAAAAAACAAAAAACGAGCAAAGTAGACTTTCTATGTAGACTTTCCAAAAGAAGTTATACAAATGGCCAACGAGCACATGTAAAAATGCTCAGCATCCTCAGGCCTCAGAGAAATGCAAAACAAAGCCTCAGTGAGATACCATTTTATACCAGGATAGCTGTAATCAAAAAGGGTGATAATAAGTGTTGGTGATGATGTGGAGAAGTTGGGTACCTCGTGAATTGCTGGTGGGGATGTAAAATGGTATAGCTGCTTTGGAAAACAGCCCAGAAGTTCTTCAAAAGGATATGACCCAGAGATTCCACTCCTAGATATATGCTCAGAAGAAATAAAAACATGTCCAAACAACATCCTGTATGTGGATATTAATAGTAGTAGTATTCATACTAGCCTCAAAGTGGAAGAAATCCAAATGTCCATCAAATGCTGAATGGATAAATGAAGTGTGGTATATCCATACAATGCGACATTATTTAGCAATGAGGTACTGATATATTCAACAACACGGGTAAACCTTGAAAAAATTATGCTAAGTGAAAGTAGCCAGACACAAAAGGCCACTTACTATATATTTTGCCAGGAGATAGAATCTGCAGTTTGAGGCTAACCAAGTTAATTTTCTGCTAAAACAATAATAACAATAATCAATACTCTTCAGAGAATCTCCACAATATAATACTTATACTGTCTAAGAAAACCCCAAATTATTCTACATATGAAGAAATAGGAAAATGTAACCATTGTGAAGAGAAACTAACCCCAAGATGGTTACATGTTGGACTTGGCAGACGAGGATTTTAAAGCAGCTTTTATAATTATGCTCAATGACATAAAAATATGCTCATAATCAATGAAAACATGAGAAAACCAGAGGAGAGAAATAGAAAGTATATAAAAAAGAATCAAATGGAAATTCGAGAACGGAAAGATACATTTAAGAAAAATAACTGAATGGGCTTAAGGGAAAAATAAAAATAAAAGACAAAAGAATCACTGAACTTGAAATTATTTGATCTAAAGAATATAGAGAAAAGAATTAAACAGAACCCCAGGGACTTATAGGGCAATATCAAAAGGTCTAATATACATATGATTGGAGTTTTAGAGAGTAAGAAAAGAGAAAGCAGGAGGCCAATTAAAAAAAAAATGACTAAAATTTCCCCCAGCTTGATGAAACACATATATTTACGGACTCAAAATTTTCAATAAATTCAAGCAGGATAAATACAACTAAAATCATTCTATATTATCATCAAACTGCTGAAAGGCAAAGATCTTGAAAGTAAGTAGAAAATGATGACACATTATAAGCAGTGGATGACAAAACCTTGAATTTCCAATGACTTATCATAAAAAATGGAGGCCAGGAGACAGTGGAACTACATTTTTAAAAACAATGAAAGGAAAAAGTTGTCAACCCAGAATTCTGTATCCAGTGAAAATATTCTTTTGGAATCAAGATAGCGACAATTTCAGGTCAAAGAAAACCAAGAGACTATGCTGCTTGAAGAGCTGCATCATTGGAAATGCTAAACAAGGCTTTTCGTGCTGAAGGAAATCTTGAATCATCAAGAAATAACGAAGAGCATCAGAAACGGCAAATGTCTGCATAAATATAAAAAGTGACCTGTCTACTGACTACTGGATTAGGTCCTCCTTTCAATTTTTTTTTTTTTTTTTTTTGAAAACAAAGAG
>NW_024350924.1:9979950-10002255 GCF_902729225.1 Pteropus medius | reverse complement strand
GCTAGATCAGCCTCCGTAATGGGCATTGGTCCCCCATAGTCGGTAGGTTTCTCCTCGCAGCCCACACAGGCAATTTGCCTACATCTGCCCCTCTCATGTTTTCATAGAAGGACCTCTCCCTCCCCGCCACGGAGTCTGAAATCCTGAGAGCTGGGGACATGTTGGGCTACTGATGAACACACTCAGCAAAACAAAGGAGAACTCACTGAGCTCGAAACAGGGAAAGATGTTCACACAGAGTGATACGCCTGGTTCAGACTGTGCGGTCTCTCTATCTCTAGGTAAGAAAGTGTTCCGGGCCCAGCCCCATTCTCGTGTGGCCCAGTAGGAGTAGAAAGGCCGCTTGCATGAGGCTGCCTCTCCAAACGCTGCGCTTCCTAAAGAATTGGTTACTCAGTTGCTTAATAGTTTTTGTATTACCGTTACCTAAGTCTAATCATCTCTTTTATTAGCATCTAAAGGTTTCTATACCCTGGAAGTAATGCACCCTCGTAAGATTTAGAAAGAGTATGAGAGTAGGCCTTCATCTTGGAAGCGATGACTCATACCTCTGGACCCCTAGCAACTTCACTAAGGCTCCTGAATTTTTGTTGTATTTATTTCCTACCCTCTGACACACGAACGTCTTACCAATAAGTCGAGAGTAGTTGTTGCTTCTCGTTCATTGGGTCCTATCTGCGCAATTGTCACCACTGTAATGGACCGGTATGATATTTTGTGGAAGAGAAAGGTGATCAAGATACTTACAAATTAAATTACGGCACAGGGCTAGAAAGTCGATCCACCTCTGAGGTAGGACAGTAAAGGTGTATTTCTGGCCTTCTGGCTCAACTTCTTACTTCTGGTGTTCTTATTAATGATATTAAAAAAAAAAAAAAAAAAAAAGCATTTGCCAGATCAATAGCTGCATACCAGGTACCAGGGGATGTGTTCATTTGTCCAAGCAAGACGACCACATCTGGCAGAGCCGCAGTTAGAACCACCGCCTGATTGAGGTTACGATAATCCTGTCATTCTCTAAGATCCAGCCGCCTTTGCACAGACCAAGTAGGTGAGTTGGAACGTGCCGGAATAACATCTCCTGCATCTTTCCAGTTCCTGATGGTGGCACTAGTGTCCGCCACCCCTCCAGGAACGTGATGTTGCTTGCGGTTTACCGTTTCCCAGGTAGAGGCAGTTCTAGTGGCGTCCACTTGGTCTTTCCCACCATAATAGCCCTCGCGTCACAGGTCAGGGAACCCGTGTGAGAATTCTGATAGCTGCCGAAGACGTTTATTCCCATTATTCATTCCAGAACTGGGAAATAACCACAGGATGGACTTGGGGACCCACCGGGCCCACTGTGAGACAGACCTAAGCCAAAACTCACTGCACCCACTATGAGATGGCGCTAAAAGTGCATCGATCACCTGACACCATATTCTGACTGGGGGCCACAGTGATGGTTTGAGTCTCCTGAAGTTAGTGTCCCTTCAGAGCCAGTGTCTCGTAGTCCCTGTAGGGTCTGACTATTTCCTTTTCCCCAGTGCACAGTTCCCCTGGGAAAATGCCATAGGTCCCTTTGAGGAAAGCTGGGAGAAAGGTTCGCAGGATAAATTTTGGCAGCGTACCAAGGTCCTGCCTCCTATCTATTTCATTTTCAAGCACAGCGAGGTCGGCCAGCCGGTGGCACAGGTGTGTGCTTGTCCCATCGTCCTGGTGGCGCTCCACGGTGGTGACCACGCCTTGCCTTCCGCGGTCGAGCGCCAGCACCTGGCCCCTGCTACCGGGTCGCAATTATTCCCATTGCGTTTAGGTTTCCCGATTCAGGGACTGCAGTTTCCCCGTGACGTGTGACCTACAGAGAAGAGCCATCACGGAGCTCTTCAAGGAGGCTGGGCTCCCTCGCGAGGCCAGTCGGAGGATGAGATTCCGGGCTTGATTTTCCAGCATCTCTCAGCCCTGTGGCTGCAGGAGATGGGGGTCTCTTTGGGGCGCACACAGATGCTTTTGGGTTATTTACACAGTACTCGAGCTGGGAATTCGAATCCGTTGGCTCATCCTTTTCTTTTCTTTCTTTGTGACATTAGGAGCAGCCAGCCCATCTCATTATACTCATTAGCTTGACAGACGTGTTTGAACGGATCACAGGTGTAGTCATATAGACCCTTGCTTCTTACAAGTGGTTGGTTAGGATCCTATCCTGGTCTGTCAATGTTCTTGTCATTACTAGAAATAGCATCCTGGCCAACTTTAAACCTAGTCAGATTAGCAAGCCAGTTCCAGACACCCCGAAGCAGTTCAGAAAATTCAGCTTTAAAATTCTGTTCCTCTAGAACCACAGTTAGTACCGAACTCGGTATTAGAGTTCTCCAGAGAAATAGAACCAGCAGGATGTATACCCAGGAACTTGAGAGGACATTTCTGTCCAGCAGTTTATGTGCAAACAGCTTCCTGACCTGAGAAAAATAACAGTCCACGGGGACATAAAGGTGGCACCCTGGCCCCATGGGCATCCTTTCCTGTAAGAGCAGCGGTTCCGATGGTGACCGCATGGTGGCGCTGTCTCGGTTCTCAAGCAGCCAGCTGCGACTCTGCTTGTGTCTTGCCCAGTCAAGAACCATCTCAAAGGCCAACGAGAAATAAATTCCATAAGAATAACCCTGAATCTAGGAGACATACATATACATATATATAATATAAATTTATATGTACTATAAATACATTTAATATAAATATAAGTTTATATGTAATATAAATATATATAAATATATATATGGGAAGGACTGGGGGGGAATAAATGACTCACAAACTTCCAGTCTCCATTACAGTTAATAAATTGCTTGCAATCCATCTCCCTAACATCAGTGCATTGCAATATAAAGATGAGAAGCCTTAGCTTAGTGAAAAAAAATTCCAAATATGTGTTATGCAAATTTAATTACATTTTTAAACAAATATTTTGTGAGCCCTTAATGTCATCCTGTGATGTAGCATAGGAGATATGTTTTCCCCAGAAAATCGTTTCTTTCTGTCTCGCTTGTCAAAATTAGAGTAGAAGTAATACTATGCATTATATATGATTTACCAAGGACACATTTCCCTGCCATTTATCTCCCTCAAGGAATTCAGGTTCCCCTTCAGGCTTTCGGATACTATCTAAAGTCATTTCTACTCTGATTTTGCTGCTCCCCACTCTAGTTCTGGGGCTGGAAGGGAGACAAATCAGCAATGAGATACCACGCATCTGACTGCCACACATCGTGAGGGGACCTGCCATCCTAGGAGCTGCCTTGAGCATACTCATAGCCTAACTAACACCAGAGTCGGAAACCCTACTTTGATCTCTCCATGAATTCATTTTTCTGGAATGGACATTTGCAAATGCTCGTGGGCTGCCCTTTCGGGACTAACTGTGTGATCTCTCTAAGCACCTGTGCTGGGACTGCTCAGAGCACAAACACAACTCGAGGGCAAAATAGAAACTGAAAATAATGACGATTAATTCTCTCGGGGATTCATTAAAGTCATGGCGATTACCTTTTCCCAGCATGCAATGAGGAGATCGGCATCTTCTCTTTTTTTCAGGATGTTTGTGGATAAATTTCAGTACTAGATTTTGTGTTAGGAATTGTGGGTGGCTAAGGCCTGAAAGACTAACTTCCCTCCCAGCCCGGTAGGGAGATGCATGAACTGGGCTTATGTGGTTGGATCCTACAGAGTGCAAGGGAATTTTCTCCATTCATTCTGCTGGTCGTGCCCTTGGACCTTCAGACTCGACTCCTATGCTTCATGCTCTGCCAGTGGGACGTGAATCTGAGGCCTAGTACTGACAGCACACCTGCTCTCTTGGCACGAAGCTCCTCTAGCTAGGTTTGCTCACCTGGGTACGGCGCTTTCTTCCTTCCCCATCAGCATCGTTATGTTTTCACGCGCCACCCCCCCCAACTTCTGGTCCTGCCATTGCTCGTGCCCTGATGATGACACCGTTGCCATGGAGTTCTAAAGGAGAAAAGGGCGGAGCCATAGTACAGCTCTGTGGGGCACAGACGGGGAGAAGACTATAAATTTCACCATCTTGCAGTATTTTACTTTACTAGTATTAGGATTAAAAATGTTCGGCAGGATGAAGAGTTAAGTCTCTAAAGTTCATAAATTCCCTTAGCAACATAGCTTTTTCTATATGTGAAGGAGAAGCATAGAAATGGTGCTTATTAAAGACCTTAAAATTATAAGCCATTAGTGAATTACAAATCAGCAATGAGATACCACTTGACCTACTAGATGGCCATCATCTAAAAGACTCATAACAAGTGTTGGTGAGGATGTGGAGAAATTGGGGCCCGCAGACCTTGCTGTAGTCCCAAGCAGGGGGAAGCCTAAGGATGGCAGAGGTGATGAGCGTGTAGGACACTGAAGTAAACAGGCAGGGGCTCGGGCCACTGGTGGCACTGGCCACATGGAGCACAGATTCACTGAGAGATGCGTCTAAGCAGGAGAGCATCAGGAACAATGGGATGTCACAGAGAAGGTAGCTGATCTGATTGGGCCCACACGGAGCGACTGCAGAAGTCACCAGTGCACACATCCAAGTTCCGGCCAACAAATACACACAGAACTTCAAACTCATGAGAAGCAGATATTGAAGAAGGTGGAAAATGGCTACATGGTGGTCATAAGCTATAGCAGCCAATAAGACACTCTGAGTGCCAGTACAGGTCATAAGGAAGAAGATCTGGGAAAGGCAGCCCTCGTGTGAGATGACCTTCTCCTGGAAGCTCACCAGCATGACCAGGATGGCGGTGGATGAGTAGCAGATGTCCAAGAAACTCAAGGTGCTGAACAAGTAATACACTGGAGTGTGGAGAGCAGAATCGACTGTGATCACGGTTGACGTGAACGCATTTCACAGAAGGGTTATCAGATAGCGAATGATCGAGAAGACCAAGACAGCGCTTTTAATTCACAATGGTTGGCAAATCCTAGGAAGATAAATTCAGTGACCACAGTTTGATTTTTCATCTCTTTGTGTTCTTTCTCAATGGAAATGAAAATCAGGATTAAAATTAAAAGACAATGGGATATGGTGACAAACAGAGGGAGAGCTAACTAACTCTTATTGCTCCTTCATTTCATGGATTAGATGACATCTTTTCTAGTAACGCTTGACGCTCTGAGAATGGGGCATATTCATTCCCCCTCACTCCTTCGCCCCTGTGTTCTTTGTCCTGCCTATCACTATTATCTATTAGCTTGTGTGCCTCCCAATCAGTCCAAGTTCTATTAGACAGAGAACTTATCTCTCTCTTTAACCCACATGTACTCTATAAAACTTCAGTTAGAAGAAAGGAAAGAAGAGAACTCAGTCTTCAACACTCACATGGAATAAAAAAGCAGTTGCTGAATTAAACTAGAACCCAAATACTTCTCCCGACCTCCCTCTACCCTGGGAAGAAGTTGCAATGCCAAATTCTAATTTACCGAGTGTGAAGTGGCCTCCTCGACTTTTGCTTCCGGTGTTATTCACGTGCACGTGTTACATTACATGGCAGAAGGGAATTTATAAATGTAATTAAGGTTATTAATCATATGACTAAGATACAGAGATTATCCTGGATGATTCGGGTGGGCCTGATCTATTCACATGAGCCCTTCAAAGCAGAGCAGAAGATGAAGTGAGAAATTCGAGTCACAAGGACTTCCCATGTCACTGATGGCTGGAAGATGAAGGAGGCTGCGTGTTAAGGAGACGATAACCTTGGTCCTAAAATCATAAGAAACTACGTTTTGCTAACAACTTGAAGAAACGTGAAAGTGGAATCTTCCCCAGAGCCTCCAGGTAAGAACCCAGCCCAGTCGACACATCTGGATTTCAGCTTGAGCCATGTGCATGCGGTGCCTGGACTTCTACCTCACTGAGCTGTTGAGATAAGTGAGTGTTTAAACCATTAAGTCTGTGGTAATTTGTTATGGTACCAATAGAAAATGAATACACTGAGCATCTCACCTGCTCTGTGAAACTAAGTTAGAAGCCTCAGAAGGGATTTCGTTCAATATCCTCTCAAAGCTGTGCCCACCCTTCCCTCGTCCTCTCTCTCTCTCTCTTCATGCTGCCTGTGGCTAGCTAGTTCTACCCCTCGGAGAACAGATGAAGGGAATACAAAGGAAAAAGGCAAATTTATACTGTTCAGTTTCCTACTCAGTAGGTCCAGTAAAAGTCTGGGAGAAAGACAAATTTGGAACTTTTGGGTGAGATGGTAATTCTGGATTATTTTAAAGTTTTAATTAGTGTCTTCCCATTCGGCTTTACCATGAACAACGAATGTATGCTAGGCTGTGACATAGCAGTCATATGTTCTAAGAAACACAAGACTTCATTAACTTGCATCTGAAATAATTTTGGTGGATCATCTTTAAATGAGGCTTTGTGTGTCTTCATGTTGCCATATTCTATAGAAACTGTGAAGCTGTCTCTTTGCTTGATGTAAGCCCATTGTCAGCGGCCAAATCCAGTACACCAATTTATTTTGATAAAGTTTTGTTGGCATACAGCCACGCCAGTTCGTTTATGTACTGTCTATGGCTGCTTTCTGCTACGAGGACAGAATCGAGCAGTTGAGAAAGAGACCATATGACCCATAAAACCTAAACTATTTATTTTCAGACATTTTATGGAAAAAGTTTGCCAACCCCCAGTGTAAGCAACTGAGTTTGTGAGTTTGATAGACTGGGTTGAAACTGGCACTTATTGAGCTTGACTTTGAATAACTTGCTTAGCTTCTGTCATCCTCAGTTCCTTCATGTTTAAGAGGAATAATGTCTGGATTGAAGAGTTTTTTTAAAAAGATTAAATTAAGTAACAAGAGAGCAGTGAACATAGTTAACCCACGATACATATTAAGTTTCTCCATTTTGCTACTACCCCCCATTTCAAGTTCCCCTTCAAATATGTTATTTCTCGTCTACATTTTTTCAGACTGACTCAAATGATTCACTAGTCGTAATAAGAATAAACTATTTTTTCTATTTATTGACTTTCTCTAATTTAAAAAAATGTACCATCTCTACCAGCTCCACTATACCAAAAACCAGAATTTTAAAATACGTTGAACAAAAACTGATAGAACTAAAAAGCAAATCCATAATTATAATGAAAGTCTTCAACATCTGGCTCTCAACAATTTCTGGAACAACTATACAGAAAATCGGCAAGGATACAGAAGACTATTGACACTCTCTACCAACCTGACTTATCAGGCACCTATACAGTCATCCAGCTGATGAGAGCAGAATATACGTTTTCTCAACGTACGTGGAATATTACCCAGGATAAGCCACATACCAGGCTATCACACGATAATAAAGTTAAAAGGATTGAAATCATACAAACATGTTTCCTGACCAAAATGGATCCAAATTAGAAATCAACAGCATAATAAAATATTTGAAAGTATTCCACAAATATTTGGCAATGAAGCAACATATTTCCAAATAATTCATGGGTCATAGAAGAAATTGCAAAAGAAATTAGAAAGTATTTAAAACTGGATAAGTATGAAAACACAACGCATCAAAATTTATGAGATGCAGCTAAAGCAATAGTTAAAAGAGATTGCATAGTTCTGAGACTTGCGTTCTTGTGTGGCTAGGACGTTGGCTTGAAATGAACAGCTCGGCTTCTCTTCAAGACCTCCCGATTAGAATTGTGGTCCCTCTTCTCCACGCCACCTCCTTCTCGCAGCGACCCAATTGCTGGCTGGCTTTTCTGGGAGAGAGCGGATGTTTCATGATTCCCTTCGTTGGAGTGAATAATTGAAAGCGGAGAGTGATACGTTAGTGCTTCTTTGAAGGATGTAATTAGGTAATATCATGCAAGAGGGGAACTGTCATAAGCTAATAAAATGCAAATGAGAAGGGACTGCAGCACTGATCATCTGCATCATCTCATTTGCAGAATTTAAGACGAAACAATAGAGATGAACCAAGAAGTTGCATATATTCATCAGAGTTGCTGGAGAGTCCCGACCTCTGGCCATCAATCAAAGGGGAGCATCTACTGCTGAAAGTTTGTCTTCGCTATACTTGGAGCTGAAATAGACAGGAAGAGGGATAAAACGTGGTATGCTGAATAGATTCGAGGTAATTCCATCATTCATCAATGTTCTCAAACTTTCTAACTGTGAGCTATTTGGGAACATTTGAGCATACGGTCAGACCACACCTGAATTCTCTTGTTCACAGAGACGTCAAGAAAATACTTCTATTGCCTCTTCTGAAACCATCTAAATTCCAGGAGCTGAATATATCTCAAAGTCATTCATGACTGCCTTAGTCATAATTTACCCAAATGCTTTTGAAATACATTTATATTTCCTGTCAGACCTACCTCTTGAGCTATTGAGTTTATTTTATGAATTTCACATAAAAATCTAACCTAAGTTGCCATTTCCCCATCCCATAATGCTGTAGGTGAGCAAGCCTCTGTTCACCTTCTATTACTTACAATTATGCAGCTTTAATTACTTCCAAGTAATTAGATTTATTATTTGCTGACAAAGTCCAAATCTAACCTAAAACGAAAGAATCCTGTTTATTCCTAATATCTCCAATCATTTTAGACTCTTATTCTCTGGACCTTTTCAAGTTACGGCAAACTTTTTTGAGGTATAAACCCTTTAAGCAGAGATATACTGGAATACCCTTTGTTTCCAGTATAGTTTTTAATGGCTTTCTTCATTTTTTAGACCCCTTTGACTGACGTAGGACATTGGGTCCGTATTCTAGAGTCAATCTGTAATGATTCTGGGTCTTTTTCTTGAGTAGAATCTGATAAGCAAGAGTCTTTCATCTTATGGGTGTATTTTAGTTTATTCCTAAGTTTATTATTTTTCCCTCACACCCGTTATAACATCTCTTAAGGCTCTGCCTACTGACAGATTCAATGTTATTCTCTGTTCTCTCTCTCCTCTAGGGAGTCTGGAGAGATTTGTGTATCTGGGAGTCTGAGACTTCTCTGTGTACTCCTTTCTCACCATCATTTATAAGCCTGCTCAACAGTCTCTGCCTAGTACAGATTCTTGAGCAATTCTGTGCCTTACTCTTCATCCATTGACGTGCCTACCTTTATTCTTTATTTCCTGAGTTGACATCCTGATGATAACAAAATAATCCCCATTAGCAGCTTACACGGACCTTTGGATATTTAATGAGTATCCAAAGATACTGGTTTTAGGAAAGCAGAGTTGATGGGTATGGGTAGTTATCTAAAAATGTCTAAAATCTAACATAACCAAAGCTATGGCTTGAGAAACTCTAAGAAGGTAACAGTAGGGCTCCAGTGGAATGTGATAATTGTCTGCCCCATCCCTCCAGGTTGAAAATTCAAGAAGAAATAAAAATAAATCCTCTGGATTTTATTTCTTTGACTTATTTGTTCACTGGAAGAATCCAAAAGTCATGTTGCCATAGTTAAGTAGGTTGTTCTGGTTTTAATCTTGAATTATCTAATTTTATTCGACTTGCCCATAATGGAGGAGAGAGTCATCCATTGTTTTCCATTGGAGTGGTGGACAAGACAGGGGTTCTATGAAAGCAACCTCACAGGGTGATCCCGTTATAAACGTCTACCTGGGCAGGTCCTGGTGGGGAGTTCCGCCACGGGCACACGACCTCTTTAGGGAAAGATTCATCTCTGCCCTAAGCCAGCCCTGCTCATTGTTTCGGGCATCTAGGTTCACACACCTTTGAAACACCTCTCTCCAGACCCCTCCTTCTGAAGTGTGACCACGCTCAGGAGAGCACATAATCTTAACTATCCTGTAATCCCATCCCGCATTGCTTTCTCCCACCTTCATGTCATCGTCCTTACATTTCCTTCTTAATTCCAAATGCATAAAAGACTCTGAAAACTGTCATTTTCTTGGAAGCATTTACCTCAGCCTGTTGAGATCTTTCTTCCAAGTATATCCTCTGGTTCAAATAAATTTGTATGACTATTCTCTGTAGGTTTGGACATGTTTATGTCTACAGAGTCCTTCTAATAAGTGAAGGTCAATCTGTAATTCTCTGACCTTGTGGTCCAGGAATAGACCATCATCTCTCATTTTTGTCCTTGAGTCCTGTGGAACATACAGACACGCAGTTTGATGTCATCAGCCCTGGAGAGATATCTTCATCTGCTTTGCCAGTCTGACTGCAGATAAGACCAAGTTGAACGTATTTAGGGCATCTTGGATATATATTCGTCCATATAGCTTAGCATGACTTTTCTACATGACTTATCCCTGGACCCTCCAACAGAGAGAGGGAAAGAGAGAGGTTTTTAGATTTCTGTGGGTTTTAGAAGGCTAGAAAGAGCATTTTTGGTTTGTCCACTTTCAGAACTTATTGATCATCATTTATTGAGCACCTACCTTGCTGGGCACAGAAATAGTCACATTCCCTCTTGAGGAGAAGGTGTGATGGTAGAATTAATAACAATGGAGAAAGGGGCCCACAGAACTGAGAAAAGTGGCCAGAGGAGGGAGAGATGGAGGGAGGCAATCCAGGGCAACCTAGAAAGACAGCGTACCTAACTGTCACATTCCTTTGGAGCCTTTCTGTTACTCTCTTAGAGTTTCTCAAGCCATAGGTTTGGCCGTAGTAGGTTTTAGAGATAATTAGTAACAACTCTAAACCTCACGAACATACTCTCCTGAAACCAGAAATGTCCTATTTCCCACTTTACATTTTCATCAACTTCTTCTGTGATATAGAACAAACTAGCAAATTCAGTGTCCTTTCTTGAACATCAGACTTGTTTCACCTCTTTAACGGGTGGCCTATTTTCTGAGGCTGATCTTGGGAATAACTACACGTAACTTTGACAAATCAGGACACAGAGTGCCCTTTTCAAGTGCTCATCACACTGTCTCACCATCCAAAATTCAGTAATTAATCTGAAATAATTGACATGTGAGCCGTTGGAGCCACCATTCAGACTTAATCGTTCCTGTCTTCTAGACCCAAGGCTTTCGTTCCATTGTGTCCAGTTAGATTAAAAAAAAAAAGAGAGAGAGAGAGAGAGAGAGAGAGAGAGAGTATGATTGGACCAGAAAAAATTGAATCAGGTTCTGGAAGATGTCAGAAGCTGCTGACTTTGGAAGAAAACACTAGTTCCTTGTCTGCTTTTCCTTAGAGCATCGCGAGATCTGAGGGGAAAGTGTGATGGAGCTATCCTGAGCTGCCTATTCTAAGAAATGTTCTATATTTATGTTTCTGACCAATGTGTTATATTTACAACATTGTACAATTAACAAAGATATAAAATGTGCTTTATTCCAGTCATATTATCAAGTGCTGGCTGTTTTGACCCAGAGTTACAGAAAATATTTTTTACAGCCCTGATAACATGCATACGAATTACCTGAGTGATTTTTCCCAAGTGAAATAGAGGCTATTATCACATTTACTTATTTATTTTTCTTTTATTTCTCCATGCTATTTTTAAGGTAAGGGTGTCACCCCCGTTGTATTTCTTTCCTAGAGGACATCTGTGATGGCAGCAATATTTATTCTAAAGGTTTTGGTCAGAGTGGTTAAACAAAAAGGACCTGTTTGATGAAAATAGACACGGAAAAAGAGACTCAATGTGAGTAACTGATCTGTATTACTTTGGCAGTAAATTATCTGGAAGTAAGTCTCTCAAAATTATTGGCCTTGAGTCGGTTACAACTTTATGTTAACTCAATTTCCTGACGTAAACAACTTAATGAGAGTTCAAATCCCTCCACATCCTTGCCAACACTTGCTATTTTTCTGTGTTTTTATTTGTTTGGTTTTGTTTTTCTTTATATAATAGCCATCCTAATGATTATGAAGTGGTGTCACATTATAGTTTTGATTTGCATTTCCCTAATGACTAATGCTGTTGAGCCCCGTGTCTGGTGCTTATTGGTCATTTGTATATCTTTCTTTGAAGAAATGTCTATTCAAGTCCTTTGCCCATTTTTGAATTAGGTTGCTTATTTTCTTGGTGTTGTAAGATTTCGTTATATCTTCTGGATATTAATCTCATATTAGATTTATGACTTGCAAATATTTTCTCTCATTCCGTGGGTAGCGGTTTCACTTTGTTGATAGTGTCTTTTGATGCACAAAAGCTCTTGATCTTGATGATGTCCAATTTATATATTTTTTAAATGTTGCTTGTGCTTTTGGTGTCATATCTAAGAATCTATTGCCAAACCGAATGTCATAAAGATTTGTTTGTTTGTTTGTTTTTTCTAAGCGTTTTATAGTTTTAGCCCTCGCGTTTAGATCTTTGATCCATTTTGAGTTAATTTTTGTATATGGTAGAAGGTAAGAGTTCATCTTCATTTTTTTCCATGTGGATGGCCAGTTTTACCAGCACCATTTGTTAAAAAGACCATCCTTTCTCCATTGAATGATCTTGGCATCCTTATTGAAAGTCATTTGACTATATACGTGAGAATTTATTTCTGGGCTCTCTATTCTACTCTATTGGTCTGTATGTCTTTCCTTATTCCAAGCCCACACTCTCTTGGTTACTGTAGCTTTGTGGTAAGTTCTGAAATGAGGAGGTACGAGTCCTCTAACTTTGTTCTTATTTTTCAAAATCGTTTGCGCTATTTGGGGCCTTCAGTAATTCCATGTGAATTTTAAGATGGGTGTTGATATTTCTGTACAAACACCATTGGGATTTTGATAGGGATTGCTTCAATTCTATAGATCAATTTAGATAGTATTTCCTGAGAGCTTTGGGTTTATTTTGCTTTTCTTTTTCTAGTTCCTTTAAATTTCCAATAGGTTATTGATTTGATATCTTCTTTTTTAATGCATGCATTTACAGATATAAATTTTCCTCTTAGTACTGCTTTTGCTGCATTCCACAAATTTTGTTATGTTTATTTTCATTCATCTTAAGATATTTTCTAATTTCCCCTGTGATTTCTTTTTTTGACAAATTGGTAGTTTAGGGGTGTATTATTTAATTTCAACATAGTTTTGAATTTTATAGACTTTTTAAAATGAACCAAAGTGATATCATAAAAGATATTTAAGGGCTAATAAAATTGGAGAGGAGAAATTAGATTTAAGCACAACATCCCAGCCAAGTTGTCATAGTCTAACATACATTTGATCACAAAAATCTTAAGTGAGCCCAGCAAAAGCCTGAAGTGCCCAGCTGACCTGCAAACTCATGAGCTAAATATGTATTTATTGTTTTAGCCCTGAATTTTGGGTTTGGTTTGTTGCACATCACTATCAAGCAATAGATAACTGATATAGAAATTGGATGACCAGAGGTGCATGTGACTGAGTAGGCATGAAGCTGGGCATTGCCAAAGGCTCTGACCTAATTCCTGTTGACGTAGGAACATCCAAACCTGTACGGAATTTTTATGAGTTTATTTGAGCCAAAACTAGCAACATATGCCAGGTAGTAAGATCCCAAATGCTCCCCTAATAATCTCTCTCTCTCTCTATCTATCTATCTATCTATCTATCTATCTATCTATCATCTATCTATTTATATATTTATATATAATATATATTTTAATAAAGAATTTATTAAAATGAAGAAATATATGTATGTATACATTTCATACATACATATATTTTAATGTTGTATCATTTTATAATCTGACTTTCTCCACTAATGTATTATAAACATTTCCTAATTTAAATAAATTCTTCAACACCATAATTTTAAATGGCATAATTATAATGAACAAATCTTCTATCGTTATTAACTAATGAAGCAACTAAAAGACAAATAAAAAATAATAGTTAAATTTTTGATTTATAATTTCAGATGAACCTACTGGACTTCCCCAAAACGTGTTAATTAAATAATTTCCGGATCTCTTAAAGGGCAAATGAGAAAGCATGCAGAGCAAAACTAATCAATTGTTCAGAAAAGCATGATAGAAACCACATCCCCACAAAAAATGGAAAGAATCCCCCAAATTATCAGTTCAGTGGTCGTATGTATAATCAGTCAAGTTCTCTGCAAACCGAAGAACTTAACTCCTTTTCCCACTTTCCTGTGTCCACAGATCCTGCCTACATTTATTCTTGACATGCCCATCTTTCTAGTTTCTCCAATCTTCTTTCTTTCCTCGATGCTAAGAAATGTACTGAATCCAGGGCTCCGCCCGAAGTTCATTACCAAAAACACAGGCCCTGTCTCCCTTTTCCCATTTATTTCCTGCTCCCTTAACATTGCCGATAACTTTTCTAAAATCTATTCTAATTATTAGTCTCACTACCTGCAATTATTTCAAATCAAGGATAGGTTACAAAACAAAATTTCAATATGAGGCAATGTATTGACTTTCATTTTCCGATATTCACAGCTGAACCCATTGAAGATCTGGCTCTTAGGTAGATGAAAAGTAAATCAGGGCTGACGAGACTTGGGCACAAAAAAGTAGAGGTTAAAGTTTTTAAACTACAAACAGAGTGTCAGAATTTCGGTTAGAATTATGTTCTTTGCTTTTCTGCTCTGCTAATGGATTTTTAATGGGCATATGAGATGAGAATAAATAAAGACTAAAAATAAGTCACACAGATCTTCAAATATAGATATTGAGCCCTTCATGACAAAAAAGGGGGCGGGGAGGAAGGAGACAGAAATGAGGAAATTCTTTGTTCTTCGTGTGATCTTCATCCAAGACCTCTGCAGTCAATTCTTTGCAGAGGCTGGCTGAATCCCTCCGCCCCCATCAGCCTGCCTCAGGAAGCCTAAATGCTAATCGGTGGCAATTAAAAGTTTCACTGGGCACTATTAAAACTTTCAAAGTCAATGAGTTGGAGTAGCAGTGGCAAATGAGTGGCAATGGGGATTGTTAAACAGCCACTGTTTGCAAGACACCTCGGTGGTAGCAGTGTGCAAATTAAAAGATTTCTCCTGTGACACCGAGTCACGAGGAAAGTCATTTAATCACATCCCTAAATAATTAGAAGCTCCGCGCCTTCATTAAGAACCAAAAATAAGTGCTTGCACCATGTGCAGGTAAATGACAGCAGGGACATGCGAAAGTTGTTTTCCAGTTCAGATTCAGAAAAATGTCGTTTTTATTGGCTGAAGAGAAAAAAAATCCCTGTAATAATTTTGTGATTATGCTCTCATTAGGAGCCATGAGAGAGCTCAAGAAGCTCAGAGCTCTTGTAAAGTATCATGTTATTTCCATCTCCTCTTCAATAACAGTTTTATGGTAAAACTAACATAATGAGACTTACTACCCTCTAGCCCTTTTACCTGGGGATTCTCAGTGACGTTAGACACATTAAAGTTAAGATGAGTCTCATACCAAAAATATCAGGTGCCCAGAGATGTACGTGGCTTGCATCAGATGGATTTTTTTTTTTCCCCAAAGACATTACATCTAAATTTCTTTGGAGGTTGATTTGGAAAGAAGGATGCAGAAGGAATAGGAGAATAGATCATCTTTTTAGCCATTTTTCAATGGGAGGTAATAGGTCCACTCGAACACTGGTGTTGGACTCTTGTACCAAGGTGTCATCTCTGCTGGGAGGAGCCTCTGATACAGATTCTAAGTTCTATACAACCCTGACAAAGGCTTCAGTTTGAGTGGAAGCAAAAAGAGACGACTCATTCCCTTTATAAATATGAACTGAGATGAAGCCCTGGGATAAGTTCTGAGGGGGATGCGGTGTTGAATCATTTGCAAGACCTGACTGCAAGAGCTTATGCATTGATAGAGAAGATAAAGCTAAAAATAGATGAGCTATCAAGTCATGGAAAAACATGGAGAACCCTTAAATGTATATTACTAAAGGAAAGAAGCCAATCTGAAAAGGCTACATACTATATGATTTCAACTAAATGACATTCTGGAGAAAGCAAAACCATGAACACAGTGGAAAGATCAACAGTTGCCAGGAGTTAAAGGGGGGCAGTGAAAATCCTATGTTACTGTAATGATGGATACATGCCATTATACATTAGTCTAAACCCATAGACTGTGCAACACCAAGAGTGAACTGTAAACTATGGACTTTGGGGGATTATGATGTGTCAATATAGGTGCATTAATTTTAACAAATGTACCACTCTGGTGGGGATGTTGATAACGGGGGAGGCTGTGCATGGGTGTGGGGACAGAGTATATGGGAAATCTCTGCACCCTCTCAAAACTGCTCTAAAAAAATAACATCTTTAATAATAATAAAATAGGATCAGAGTACTGATACATGCTGCAACATGGATGAACCTTGAAAGCATGCTTATAGAAAGAAGCCAGACAAAGGCCACTCATTGTATTATTCCATGATATAAAAAGTCCAAAATAAACAAATTCATAGACATAGGGAATAGATTTGTGATTGCCAGGAGCTGCAGGGGAGGAGAGTGACTGCTATGGATAAGGGTTTCTTTGGGGGATGATGGAAATGTTCTAGAATTAGAGAGTGATGATGGCTACACAACTATATGGATATACCAAAACCCCTAAACTGTACACTATACTAAAACTCCTAAACCGTATACTTTAAAATGGTGACTTTTACGGTTATCTAAATTATATCTCAATGATTTAAAAAACAAAAAAAATCAACCCTTGAATTTGAATTAGGTGGGGAAAAAAATCAAGCAGATTATTTACTTGGTGACATTATCTGTTTTTTTTTTTTTTTTTTTGAGTGGATCGTACTATATTAGTAGTCAGTTTGGCCAAACAGTTAACCCAATAGCTCTACGTAGTTTTATTCAGAGGCGGAAAAGAGAAGAATCACTTTAAGTCTTGACGGCCTCTTAGGCTCTAAGCTGTAATGACTGAGGCTGTTTCTTTTCATTGCACTTGTAAATATGTATTCAGCCTCTTAAATAATGGACAGAGCCAATAAACATAACGAATAGATTAATAATAAAACCAAATCATGGAAGGGAAAGAGCAAATGACTGGCATACACTGTTGTCAGAACAAAATTCACCGGTGAGAAAAACAGCCTGTTGGATTCAGCTGCTAAGGAAGAGCAATTTATTTAGAAAGCAGCCGCCTTCCCAGAATGGATTATCTTCTGATAAAAGTGATGAATATGTATGTATGAGGAGGGAGGGGGGGCTGGTTAAAGATGGCGCCCGGGATAACTCAATTGGTTCCTCTCAGAATCATGCAACCTGGCAGTGAGCTGGCACTGTCGGCAGTGTGTTTGCTTTTCTGTCGCAGTGTGTAGTTGAAACACACTTCTCTACCTTGTCCTTCATGTTCCACTAGCTCACCCCAACCTACAGAGTCAGAGAGAAGAACGTTCCTGTAAAGATTTAGGATTGGGCAATTTTTGTATTGCTCCATACAAAAAAATACAATTTTTGTATTTTATGAAAGTAAAACGATGGCGCCCCTTTGCCTTACTGACCTTTAGATAAAAGGACAGAACTCCCGGCTTCTCCTAGTGGCCACAGAAGCCCCACCCCCAGCAGAGCCTACATATGGTGGGACAGACCCAGAGCCCGGACCCTACCTCTGGCCACATCCACCTGCGTTATGCCGGCCAGGAGCTGCGACATAGCTGAGTGGGGATAGAGTAAGGGTCTTATATTCCAATTCTAATAAGTATTTGACCTTGGGCAGGTTACTGACTTTTTAAGCCTCAATTCCCTCATCTGTACAATTGAGATAATAATAGTATTTAATCCTCGGGAGTGTGAAGGGATTAAGCGAGATAATGCCGTGAAGTTTCAGGTGGAGAGGACTCGGTAATTATTAGGGACTGTCGTTGATATCGCCCTCTCCCTCCCTGAGTCTCCCTCCTACATAGATGGAAAGGGGTCGAGTTACTAGTTTAGAATAGCAAATGACAAATCGAAATCACGAGGAAAAGAATGTAACTGTTGACTGTATTCTGAAAACATGGAACTCTCTATTGAATTTATAAAAAGAAAAGGTTTCCTTTCAGGAATCATTCGGCTCAGTTTAATCACCCACAGGGCAGGCGCAGGCGACGTGGAAAAGCTGTGGGTTTGGACTTCCACTGACTCCTCTGTGATGCGCATAGCGGGGAGGGTCCCCGTGCGAAGGAGGAGGCTTCCACATAGCCCCTCTGATTCTGAATTCGTTGACTCAGAATTCGTTGACTCAGTGGCTCGACTGCACATTTTGCTGGCAGTCTGTGGTATTTATCCACTTTTTTGGAACTGGCAAGAAAAATGACATTAGGAATCCCCCCCCGCCCCCCCACCCCCACAAAAAAATGCCACAAGGGGAATCATGGCACATGAGTGTTCGTCTGACTTTCTAAGCGGAGGACTGTGGTTAGATGGAATTACTGAGCATATTTGCTGTAAAGCATTGCTACATTTGCCACTTGCATGTGTTGGGGTTTTTCCTTAAAGCTCGTCGAGCAGGAAAAGGCACTTGGCTCCTTTAACTGGAGGCACGTTGTTTCTGCCACGATTTCGTAGAACAACTGCTATGAGGAATCATTTTGTGCAGACTTAAGGGCCGCCTGGTGAGCAAACGCCGTTTCAGAAGAGGCTAGCTCCTATTCTTTTTCTGAGGAGGATAAAATATTCCCTTATCACCAAAAACACAGTCACAGAGGTTCACGGCGCTGATGCAAACAACTAACGTGACTAACTGCTCTCTTTCCGCTCATCCGTTTATAAGAGGAGACGTAAAAGGGACGGGAGCAGACGAGCCGGGGAGGTGGGAAAGGCCACACAGTCCTCTCTTTAGTCCTAACAGTGGGGCAGGGTAAAGAAATCACGTGGCTGTGACTGAGGGAAGTTGCGGCAGACGGGTAAACTGACACCCACACAGCCTGAAACCCCCGACTTAGCCTAACGAGACAGTCTGGGAATAAAAGCAACATAAAAACGCAAGATGAAACCTCTATGAGTCAGGGTTAGATGGAACAGCAATAGATAATGCAAGAAAGGGTCCTGATTCCACCTGTGTTTGAATCTTGCACTTCTCATATACTTGAAATATTATTTTAAACGGTTCTGCTTAATGTCGGCTATTTAAATAAGAAACTCTGCTTTTCTAAAACGAAGAATAATATAAGAGAAATCTTGTCGATCGTTTTTTCTGTTACCTGTGCACAGGGTTACCTGTGCCACCCTGCACCCTCAGGCACCTGCTACACTGCAGAGGTTGTCAACCTTTTCTGGACCCCAGAATCGACTGGAAAGCTTGTTAAAATTCAGATTTCTAGGCCCAGGCTCTAGTGATCCCAATTCAGTGGTTTGGGACAATACCTAGGAGTCTTCGTTTTACATAAGCATCTAGGCGATTCTGAGGCATAAAGTCCTCGGACCACTAGAGACCCATAGCACCACTGGCTTGATGGTCCCCTTTGAGGGCCCTACCAATGCCTCCGGCTAAAAGTCGCTCCTTACAGCTACGCTTTACTCATTTTTTATACCTACCTTCTTTCATTCGTGGACTCCAATTTGCATTAAACACAAAAACGTCTTTTCTGGCATCATGTTTTCTTTCTCTTTCCCAATTTTACTCCCAGCATCGAAATTGCTGCTGCTTAATCATTCTTGATGAATGCTTTCGACTTTCTCGGCAAACTCTTTTTCCTTAGTAAAGCACTTATTGCAGGTGATATTCACTCATCCGACGATCTTATTGTTTGTGTCACTTGGCTAACAGTTGCAGAAGGAAGATAAGGAATGTTTTGCCTTTTGACCTACGTTACTTCTACGCTTTTTAGCTTAGAGGCAGGGCATAAAAACACGCGACAAACAAAAATGTTAGGTTGAGTATTGAACTCGGAACCAGTAGTTCCAAATTACCAGTGCACCCTAAAAAATAATAAAATCCCAGAATGCCAGAACTGGCAGAGAACATCAATTTAAGGCACCTTCAGGGTGGCTGTAATAATATGAATGACTATCTATTCAGTACCTGTTACGTGTGGGGTATTCTAAATTCTTTGCGGGCATTATTTTATCTGACACTCACAATAACATTTGAGGAAGGGAACATTTCCTATTGGGACCAGGGTTTTCAAAGCACCTCAGTGGGGGACAGTCAATTAATAGGGATAAATATAAAGCCATTTACTTGGTCTCCCAACCCAGCTGCACAAGTCTGGGATGGGTAGCCTTGGATTCCACACAGTTTATGTGAGATGATGTGTGTATTTCTGTTGACTATAAGTGAAGTAAGCCTCAGGGGAACCCCTGCCAGAAAAGCTAGGTGTTTTCATAAGTACGTGACCGCGTTTGTCCACTCTATTCTCTGCCGGTTTTACCTTGCTGTTGTGTGGAGTTCATTCCAGTCTCCACAATTTATGAGGAATTTTGACCAACCAGATCCCCAGAGGAGAGATACAAAATCTTGAAAGACATTTCCTTTGAAGACCTTATAAAGAAATGGAGGGTATTCGAACCCAGATAAGAGGAAAGCTGCTTCGAACCCTTGAAGAGCGATGAGATAGACTGGGCTACGTGTGGCTCTGAGACCAGCAAGGGGCACAAGGGTGGCCCTCACAGGGAGAAGGATTTCAACACAAGATAAAGAAGCACTCCCAGCAGTGAGCGCTGTCAACAGCAGCCTGGACCTTTGCGAGACAGCACTGGGCTCCCCGTCCCTGGAGGCATCGGTGGAGAGGCTGAAGACCACCTGCCCTGTAGGTTTGGAAGGGGAGTTATCCCTGGCTGCAGGATTGTGTCCTGTGACCTCCCAGACCCCTTCTGACTTTGAGAATTTATATTCTGGTGCGACAAAACAGGTATTAGATAGCTCCTATGCCAACGTCCCTCTATCAGGGCTTGGAAGCACAAAAAATAAACTAGGTGTGAGCCTCACTTTCAAATTACTAACCAACGAGTGGGCAAAAGACAGCTTAAAAAGTAAATATAATATTTTTATAATAATTATACATAATACATAGCTCAAACTCCCCTTTCATAGCTGAGATTAACGTCAATTAACACCTTCGCAGTTTCATTGATTGATGAAAGAATTTAAATTGAAGCAATAGGATGACTATTCGACCAGGTGTTGCCAAGACAGAATGGAGACCCTCTGAGGGGCTGACATTGCTATTGTATCAAAATGGCATTTGATTCAGGAGTTTCAGAATCATGCCTTGCTCCTGCCCCGCACCCCCACCCACGTAAGAGATTCTGAGGGTTATACACAAAGGACAAAGGAAGCCGAAGAAAGGTAAAGTCACGCTGTGCAATAAACTGTATAGTCCCCAAACGCCAGTGGCCTAGGCCGTACTCCTAAGAGAAGTACTTTCTCTGAGTTAGCTGGGCTCGGATGACTTGGAAACAAAGCAGACTGTTAGGCTCGCTCTTTGTACCTTCCACAAACCCAAATCCTCATCCCAGATCCCACAACTATAAGGAACAGCACGTCTCTGGTGTGGTTCCCACGTGGACGTGCCCTCTGCTGCCTGCCTAGGGTCTTCTCAATCCTGAGCCCTGGACCCCACCGTCACGTGGGGGAGGAGAAACAGATGGCCAAGGCTGGAAGGGAGCAAACGCACGGAGGAGGAAACCCCATGTTCTGCATGCTCAGGCTGCCTGCATAGAGCGTCGCCTGCTGGTGACTGGCCAATATCCCAAGCTGGACTCCTCAGGGACAGCCTTCCTCTGCGCCCCAAATCATCCTGTGAGCGGGTGGAAGGCAGGGAAGTGCTGGATGAGAGAGAGGCCAAGAGGGGCTTTGACCTTCTCCTAGAGGTCACTATTTTATGCCGTGACGTTGATGGAGTCCTCAGAGGACTATTTGGTTGTTCGTCACATCTTTTTAGAGGCTATAAGCTCTTTGCAGAGATGTTAACTGTGCTATGGCTTCAGCCTGAATATGAGTTGGAATCTGAGGGAATAATTTTTTGAAAGATCTAGACAAGGATTTATTGAACATAAGCTGTGTAATAGGCACTCTGTCAGCACCTACTAATTAATCATAAAATTTGTTCTCATAATAACCCTGCGATTTAGGGATTATTACTAGAATAACGAAAGGTTTTGCTTTTTATCACACTTTAGTTTCAGACGAACACTTCTGTTCATTCCGTGGCAAACTGTTTATTTAAGCGAAAACTTCTGAGAGCGTAGTTCTTAGTGATCTGAGCTGTGCTTGTTTCACAGGTGTGTTTGATCTACACATATTTCATGTATCTCCTTTGCCAATGCCCCCTCCCGGGTAATTCGTATGTCTGCTTTCTCTGCTGTCACTCCCAGGATGCCGAGAATTTCTGTGAGTGAGCACGAAGCCCTCCTCCCAGGCCCACTCGGATACGTGCTGCTCTCCTGGGCTGGCCTCTCACTGCCGTTTAGGCAGCCACGGTACTCGTCACTGGTTGACTGGCGGATACCTCCCCCGCAGT